>NW_022475416.1:0-88288 GCF_009193585.1 Aspergillus caelatus
AACGGGCAGGGTATACGATACAGTCATCATGCAGAGTCATCATCGGATCTGTGACACTATTAGTATCATAACGATTTCTCTCCTAGCAGTCAACCACTATGGCGTTAGAGTCTCCATAGAATGTATATTTCCGTCGGCATCCCCTAGGGATTACAATGACAGTTTCATCCAGGTAATCTTACAAAAACTTGCAATATAAACAGCGTTTCTTGGTATCTGCCAAGTTCAAGTGTATTCGCCAAAACCAAATATAATTGGCCGATAACGGATAGTTTAGCCGCGCGCCTAAATCACTACCGGCTAGCGCTCGCTTGAACCAAACGTTTCCCGAGCCCACCTAAGCTCGGATCAAGTTACTTTGCCATTGACATGAGGGCATATTTCTTCCACCCCAATCTCGTGTCCCCTCCAGACTTGCATTGAGATCGACTCGCGCAGCTATTCACCATGGTGAGCTTTCTATTCCCCCATAACACCAGCAAGCAAGCCTCAGCCTCTCCCAATATGCGCCCACGTAAAGTTCCACCACCCGCTAATCAAGCTTTGCCCTATACCAGGCGCGAAACAGCGAAAAAGCCCAGTCGATGCTCTTCCGCTTCCGGGCGCAGCAGGCCGCGGATCTCGGAATCATCGACATGGGTCGCACCCGGCGTCCTAAGGCGATCACGTCGGTGGACTCGATCCCCATGTGTGAAAAATGGCGTGGGCAGGTCCTCAAGGAGATTTCGCGCAAGGTGTCCCGCATCCAAGAGCCGAGTTTGAGCGATTATCAGATCCGGGACCTGAACGATGAGATCAACAAGCTGATGCGCGAGAAGTGGATCTGGGAGATGCAGATTCGGAATCTGGGCGGTCCGAATTATATGCGTGGTTCGGGGCGGGTGTATGATGATGAGGGGAGGGAGATTCCCGGTGGTGGGAAGGGTTATCGATATTTTGGACGCGCTAGGGAGCTACCTGGTGTCAAGGAGATGTTTGAGGCTGCGGCTCGACGTGGTCGTAAGCCTGCGGAAGAGGAGGGGGAAGAGAGTCGCGGTCGCGGTGGGGATATCGCGACGAGGAAGGTCGATGCGAACTATTTCGGCTATGGGCTGGATGAAGAAGATGGGACGCTGTTAGCCTATGAGAAGCAGAAGGAGAAGGAGGCCGTTGAGCGTCTGCGTGGGAAGAAGGAAGATGACGTTGAGGACGGATGGGAGCCATTGCCTGGTGACGCTGGTGACGGCGTGGAATGGAGATTGCCGACTCTGGAGGAAGTACAGGAGGAACTTGTTGACCGTCGGAGGAGAAGGCTGTTGGAGAAGATCACTTGAGATGGACGGTGTGCATGGACTGGTGTACGGGCGTCCTCAACGTTTTTCTGTTCAAACTTTCTATTTCATACGGCGTCATGGGTGTCATTTCACATTGTGTTTATCATACGCGTATATGCTCCACTTTCGGATCCCTGGCTTTCCTTTCACGCATTTGAGGAAAAGCAAAAAGCTCAACTGATGATACCAACAAGATTCATTCTATTGTACAATGAACATACTTATTCTATTTACAGTTTCTGGGGTTGTTTCCTTGCCATTCTTTCGGCCTTGCGCGCTTGGGACATACTGGTTCCCACTTCATCTTTCGTGCCTTCTTGACGATGACGTTCCTCTGCCTGCAGGTCATCCAGGATGAACTTCCCCAAGCCACCTGCGCGCCATTTTTGGATAAAATGCAATGCCGCAAGGTCAGTGTTCGGGATACCACCCTTAGCAAGGAGTCCAGTATGACGGGCGAAATCGTTTAGAAGAGGCATAATTTCATTTGTTGGCGGGGACCAACGCTCATATACTTGGGTATCATGCAAATTTATATGGTATAACAGATAGTCTGCTAATGTGACGGGGGAGATCACAGAATCCTTGACGCAACCACAGAGTGCCAGCTTCAGCATCTTTTCTGCATCTGGAACGTATGGCATGAAGACACCGGGCGTGTCCAGCACGTAAACATGAGAGCCGTTCTCTCTCTCGATGATCTTGACGGGAGTTCCGATTTTCCTCGTAATGCCGGGCTGGCCGCCTGTCTGCACAGCCTTGGCTTTGCGCACACCCTGATTTCGCAGGTTATTGATCAACGTCGATTTTCCGACGTTTGGCATACCGACAACCATAACCCGACAGCCCACGAGTTTGTCGGGTCCTTCAGCATCATTTCGTAAATGCTTCAAAATAGAACTCACATCCGGTCGGGACGAGGAACTAACAAAGAACACAGCGCTATTTTTATCGAAATTCTGGACTCTTTTCTCGGCCTATATGAAGGAACGGCAGTATAAGTATAACTCTATGTAGCTCAAACCTGGACCATTTGGAATTTTAACTTTACCTGTTGTTGGGCTGGTGACCCCGATTCTGCACCTAAATCCCTCTTTGTATATACTATTAATCGTCTGGTTTTCCCCAAGGCTTCTTCAAACATGGGATTGATAGATGTAACTGGTACTCTATAATCACGACACTCCACGACGTAGTCAATGGAAGAGAGCATATTTTGCATCTTTTTCAAACCTGCCCGGTGGTGGCCCAGGAAATACGACCTTGGGATGGACGTATAACTGGGGAAGGTCTGTCGGGGAATGAATTTGGCTGCCATCCTACAATAATCTAATAGATTTTATTAGCGGTTGGGTGATATGATTGTATACAGGCTCTTCCTTCACACATTGTTGAGGGTCAATTGCGAAATAGAACCGGCGAAAGAAACAAAGACAGTTTGATATCATTCCCGGCAATATGTCTGAAATGAACGGGCGGTGAGGGAGGCGGTACTGTTGCTTTACTATATTTACTTCCTGTAACTTGATTGGCGGCTGAGCTGACTTGAGCAGCATGCCTCAGGTATCTATCAGAGCCTAGAGGGGTATTACTCCGTACTTGGGCCAAGGTGACCATCAAATACACTGAATCCACGTAAGATAGGGTGTTCACCTAGTTATCCGAGGACACTATCCGGAACCATCCAACTGGTCCAGAAGGGTGTGGAGCTGACGTCACTCCACGTTGGCGCTCCACTGAGCTATCACTGCCACAGACCTAGATGGGAAAAAAAGTATATCTAAACGTTGATGTCACTCCATGTTGTCAAACCTTAACATAGATCTCGATACCTTTGTAGTGAAGATTTGCATCGTCAAGTTTTAAAACATCAACTTCTTATCGTAATGTCGGATTTCAAGCTAGCCCACCGAGTTGGGCATCTTATCGTTCAACCCGCTGACCTCCAACATGATCCTCCAGAAAGTTATCTCTTCATTCAGGATGGACTTATCGTGGCATGCGGGGTGCTATACGCTATGTGTTACTTCTTTTGCATGCTCCGAACATACAGAGACAAGACATATCCAGGAGCTAGCTATGGAGGCATACAATACCTGTAAGTCACAAACTATCATAAATGTGTGAGTATGTATTCTAATCGTTGCCCTAGCTGCTTGACCATGGCATATGAGATATACTATGCGTTTACCACAACGTCTACATGGTTCGAGAAGCTCGCTTTCCTAGTTTGGTTCGAATTCGACCTTGGTTTCACAGCAGTCGCAATTCAACACGCCCACAGCCCGAACCAAAGAAAGCGGCTTTACCGGAATATGATTTGCGGCGTTTTAGCTGGTGTATTGTTCCTCCGGTGGTTGGCCAAGGTTTATCCCGATGAACGAGAACAGATCACTGCGTATTGGACCGGCATCATTCTGCAATTTCCCATTGGTTGGCTGTGCCTGTACAGCCTGTGGAAGAACCATGATACAAGCGGCCATTCCCTTGAAATGTGGTACGTACCCTTCCTGAACATGGCAACGCAAGAGATCTTTCGCTGAGTGATTAAGGATTACTCGATATCTTGGATGCTTCACGGCGTATGGCGTCTTTTTCTGGCGCTATCTAAATGTCCCCCAAAACTGGGCGTATGTGGGGTCAGCTTGGAGTATTTGGACTATTATATTGACTCTCATTCCGGAGACCCTTTACCCATTCGTCTATGTCTGGGTCTTCAACACAAGAAAGGCCAAGCCGGAGTAAGGATCTGCTATACCTTGATGTTGCTCGTATTTTATGCGTGAAATGTAACATCAGCCTCAAGAGTATATAATTCCGACTCCATACAGAGAACCGATCTCATGATATATGTATATAGAATGGTTCGGTGTAACCTCGGTGCATATTTTGACTCGTAACTAAAGTCAATATTGTGGTGCTTTTCTCTATCCAATCTTCAAAATGACACATCCATGATTCGACAAATTGCCAGAACTTTTAGTATGCGGGTTAACCATCTGTAACAACTCTCAAGAGCAACCTTAGCAGTTATGTAGGACTAAGGAGTCTAGGTTGTCTAAAATCTTTGCTTGCCGGAGTAGATACTGTGTACTTCTTATGCTGTGCCTTTTGCGTGATGGTTCATCGGCGACAGCTGCAAGGCATAAAATTTATGCAAATATGGTTGAGACACTTTTTTCATTAACAAGAGAAGAAAAGTACAAGTGCTGTTCGGAAAAAGGTCGTTACCTAGGCTGAAGTTACTGAGACCGCTCGGAAAGCGTTTTTAGTAACGGATTCAGGAAAATACCTCGGCTCATTCTTTACCCTGACTTGACATCAATCCCTACTAACCCCTATTGGTACCATTGGGCACTCTAGGAGTAGGGTTAATTCCTCCGCACCCAGGAATACAATCTTGGTCCGCAGTCACTCGATTTAAATTATCATCTGAGAGTCAGTCACGGAGCTGATCTCGGAGATATTCACATCACTAATCATGATATCTACAGTGATGATCCACTTCGTCGCAGTGCCCCACTTTAACAGATCACATAAGATCACATAAACATAATTCACTGCAAAGACAGAAGATTTAGATCATAGTAGATCCACTCTTGAAACGATGACCGTTGTGCAAATGATGGGTACCTTCCCATGGAGCCCGCGGAGGCGGATCCTACTACTTAATGCAGCTCAACCCCTCGCGGGCCATTGCTGATTATTACACGATATACTTCATCCAGTGTGTTATCCCTCGATCGCAGCAACATGTCTTCCTCTACTGCACTTGACAAAATCAACGTTGTCAACGACCCTCGGGTCCGTCGCTGCTCTGCCGCCATCAATGGCAAGACATATGGTGTGACCTTTTGCTTCCCCCGACGTCCGGAGAAGGTCTCACTAACTTGATTTGGATAGGATATCTCCTCGCCGAGCCTGAGGGCGGCTTTACTCGCACGGTCTTCTTGGTATGTCGTTGAATCCAACCAATGGGGCCACTGGTAGCTAACTCGTGCAAAACAGATTCACGGTTTCCCAGACTTGTCCATGGGATGGAGATACCAGATTCCTGTCTTTCTCAACCTTGGCTTCCGCGTTGTTGCTGTTGACTGTATTGGATATGGACGATCTGTAAGCCTCAGATAACTAGATGTGCTGTATGATTGGTTCTGAGCTCGTGCTGATCTCATTCGTCTAGGATGCACCAACTGGGTCTCTCGACGCCTATTCCTACAAGTCGCATGCCGACGATTTGGCCGAACTTGGAAAGCAACTCGGCTGCGAGAATATCGTTCTCGCCGGTCATGACTGGTATGTCCTCATTTCCTCCGGGATTAATTCTTGATGAGAACACATCTAATCCTCCGAGTAAGGGGCTCGGTGATTGCCTCCCGTTTTGCTCTCTACCACCCTTCTTTCATTTCCCATCTCATTCTCTTCGTTGTCCCATATCTCCCTCCCTCGCCGAAATATATTGATACGGCAGATCTCGCCAAGATCGTCCCCACTGTTGGGTACCAACTGCAATTCGGCAGCGCAGAAGGTGTGGTTGAGTCCCATACTCAAGACAAGGAAGGTATCCGTGCTTTCCTCAATGGCCTGTACGGTGGGGCCACTCCTGAAGGCAAATTTGCCATGGACTCAACCCGCGGTTTTGACTTCGAGGTGGCCACCAAGCTGGGTCATACGAGATTGCTCAGTGAGGAAGAACTGAAGTATTACGTGGAGGAGTACTCGAGAAATGGACTCCAAGGACCTTGTATGAACATTCCCTCTCATCCTATAAAGAACAGAAAAAAACTAATGAGCTTGTAGGCAACTACTACCGTATTCGCCAACAGAGCTGGACGAATGAGCAGTCCCTCCTGGCCCAGGGTAAAGAGGCGATCTCAATCAAGTGCCCTGTGCTTTACGTTCATGCGCTTGCTGACCTTGTGGTCAACTCTGAGATGCCCAAAGCCATGGTACCATTCGTGCCAAATCTCACTGTGAAAGAAGTCGAGGCAGGGCATTGGGCTCTGTGGCAGAAGCCAGCGGAGGTTAATGCCTTTGTGACGGAGTGGCTGCAGCAGCAGGGACTTGTTGGCTCGGCTAAGCTGTAAGGTGGTTGATGTTTTTAATTTTAATTTTCTTTTTTTTAGTTCTGGCTATGTTACCTTTCTTTTATGGACTATACTATATCCGCTAGTATTTTCTGTTAGAAGCAGAAGGACAGTGTATTAGCGATATAGGTGTTACGAATATGAATTCTGGTTTTTCTTGGCATGAAGTCAATTTTAGTCGACAAGAAATCACCCCTCATTGGCTTACGTATCGATTTATACAGCTACTATAAATCTCAAGTTCAACGTCACTGTTTCCCCCCCCCCCCCCAACTAACTCTCTATCAAGTCTCGATATTAACAACAGAAGCAAGTCGCTCGATAATATACTTGATGAACTCTACTGGGAATGCGATAACCAAATCTTGTATTCAGTGTCGAATCAATAAATGTCCCTAATCTCAGCCTTTCGACCCCGCTCTATTCGAACCTCTTCCCTTCGCCACAGGCCCCCAAGACGGCGGGATGAGCGAGAACAAAGTGACATTCATGACGCCGTGGTTGAGGAAAGTGACGATGCGCATTCCATTATAACCCCTTCAAAGCATACTCCAAAGGCGTTTCGAGTCTTACGGGGCTCTGTATCAGCTGGTGGGCCTCTGCGTCCTTTTCGATTGGTGAAGCAGGATATCGCCAACCTGCGCCGGCGATATGTTTCGGACTGGACTATATTCAACCAATTGATCTTCGCTAGCGCGGTATATGTATTCTTTACTAACCTCCTCCCGGGGATCACTTTTGCCAGTGATTTGTATGTCTTGACGGGCAAGACATGGGGAACGATTGAGGTTGTGTTTAGTACCGGACTCTGTGGTATTATTTTCTCTTTGTATGCTGTCCGGAAGGATCCCGAATATTGCCCAGGCTAATCGATTCCAGATTCTCTATTCAACCTCTGACAATCCTTGGTGTTACCGGTCCTTTCTCTGTACTAGCGGAGAATATCTATGCATTGTGTGATGAAGTTTTCAAGGTAATTCCTTGCAAAGCAAATCCGCCACTTGTATATCAATCACCTCAACAGTATTTGATAACAATAACAGGTGCCTTTCCTCCCTTTCATGGCATGGTCCTTGATTCATGCAGCCTGGCTGCATTATATATTAGCCATAATCAATGCTCACGACTGGACTATGCGCTACGTGACAACATTCGCCACAGAAATCTTCTCTCTCTTGAACAGCATTATCTATTTCCACAAGGCCATCCAGGAGCTTGAAAGAGCACACGACACTCTCTCATTCGCCGCTTTTCTATACGCGGTAATCGGCGCCGTCGGAACTATGCTCCTCGCCATCTTTCTTTCCACAGCCGAGAGTTGGAAGCCTTTATTCCATCGCTACATCCGAATGGGGCTCACAGAGTACGCCGCCGCCATATCCATCATCGTCTTCATCGCCATGCCCCATATCGGCGAATTGGCACACCTTGACAAGATGACTCTTCCCGTCAGTAGCTCCTTCAAGCCTACATCACCAGACCGTGATAAGTTTTTCGTCGAGTTCTGGACCTTACCCGTCGGATGGGTCTTCGCCGCCATAGTTCCAGGAATCATAATCACTATCCTCTTCTTTTTCGATCACGAAGTAAGCTCCATCATATGCACAATCGACAGATACGGCACCAGCAAACCCGGCGGCTTCGCATGGGACATCATCCTTCTGGGCACAACAACCGCCATCTGCGGAATCCTGGGCATCCCACCCGCCAACGGTCTCTTGCCCCAGGCTCCCCTGCACTCCGAATCACTAATGCATTCGGAGCGAGAACAGCGCACCGTCGTGACAGATGGCGAAGAGAAAGTTGAGACGCACGAAGTTAAGCGCGTTTACGAACAGCGCTGGTCCCCTTTCTTACACGCAGGGGCTATCCTTCTTTTCGTCAGTCCACCTTTCATGAAAGTCCTCGGCTTAACGCCGACGAGTGTTCTCGCCGGTTTATTCATGTTTATGGGTGAGCAGAGCTTATCGGTCAAGTAAGTACAGACTCTCAACTCATTGTTATGGGGAGGAATATAGCTCACCCAAGCATAGTCCTATATTATACCGAACCTTTTACCTTCTTACTCCTCCATCTGAACTTCCTTCTTTACCATCTTCACTTGCGAAGAAACCAGGGGTTCTGGATCTTAATGATAGTAGCACTCCACCACGCCCCTCTTATATCCCCATCCACCTATATACTATCCTACAGATCGTCATCACAGTGGCTATCTTCATCGTCACCCTGACGCGAGGTGCTCCCGCCTTCCCCGTTTTGATCGTTGCTCTTGTTCCCTTCCGCCTGCTAGTAATGAAACGCTGGTGGCCGCGCGAGGCCCTCCGCTTCGTCGATGCCTGGGCTTGTAGAGAAGGCACTCCTGAGGACGATGAAGATGCAGAGGCAAAGAAAGATGAGCTTAGCGGTGATGATATCACCGGTCGTGCCGGTCTGGGTACCGAGGCACTTGAAATCTTTTCCTCACAGTTAGATGAGTCCAGACGTAGGCCATCTGGGACGCATCCTGGGACGCCAGCTGTGATATCTAGATCTACGTCTCATCCTGATGAGGTTGATATTGCGGATAGGAGTGACTCTGGACAGGAGTGGGTGGAACTTGAGTATCGGACGCGACAAGACGAGGAATTGGGTCGGTCGATCAAGGGGTGTTGATGATGTCGTTTCACTGGTTCGTTGAATGATTAATGGTGGGAACGGACAGAGTTCAGTCATTTGAATTTTCTATCATAGATCTATATATAGTTATGTTGACAAAACAATATTATCCCAAGTCGACCAGGGTATCGCCTGTAGACAAGACCTGCGCCAATCCCATTCCTTGACTCCTAATCATAACCAATACACAAAGAATAGCGCCAATGCCTGTATCAGTAGCCCAAAGTCGAACAAAGCGGCAAAAAAGAATCTCCTTCGATTCCTCGCCAATTATCGATAATACATCATGCTCTCCAACCCTGAACAAATTCGTGAAGACGATCAATAACCACACCGAATATAGCATTTACGCTGTCACCGATGAGTTGCTCGAAATGACGAATAGCCTCCTCTTCTGTCATCTCCAGATGAAACCTCTCTTTGACCTTGAGTACCGCCTTATCCGGCTCAACGCGGATATCGGGGATATTGGCGTCGACCATCAGACTGAACAAGTTGAGGATAAGGCTTGCCGACTTGCGCAGCGTGGTGTACGCGGTGAAGCAATATTGCTTGAATTGAAGGTAATGGGGAGATGTGGTGCCGCCCATTCCTTCGACCATTTCTTTGCAGAGCTTCATCATTGGAGCGAATGGTTTGGGGTCTCGGCCGAGGATGAAACCGAAGTCGGCGTGGAAGAAATGGCCATCTGGGGCGAGGAGAAGGTTCTCAAGGTGCCTGTCGCCGACACCGAGGAGGTATGTAATGACGCAGTATCCGGCACAGGATTTAATGTAGGTATCCATTGTCTCCTTTCGGACACCGAGTGGTTCGCTCTCATCAGGGTTGTTTGCTTGGAGATATGCAAGGACTGACCTGTGCTTGGCTGAAATTGCAGATAAGGATGCCGATGGAATGAACTGAACGGCGCCTGCCGTAGCATTGGTCGCGAGAATTCGATAGGGGGTCAGCTTAAGATCCAAATTCTCCTTCTGTAGGAGACGGTCCATCAGAATGATTATTTGTATAACGAGCTGGTCTTGACGGAGATCATCACCGACTTTGAACAGGATTGGATACTTCTGCCCTTCCGATGTCTTGAAGGTGATGAGTAGAGGAGACAGGGTTGATTTGAAGACGTTGGAATCGTCCGGGAAACAGCCCGTGACTGATATCTCTGGATCTATGGGCAGCGGCAATGGAGGCTCGATGTGCACAAGCTCATTTTTAGGGTCTTTCAGGTACTTTTTGAGCTTCTCAATCTTCAGTGGCCGGCTATCTCGCGAAAATCTGAGATCCTTGGCGATCTTTGAGAGCACGGCAACCAGTTCACCCTGGCGTAACAGCGTTTTCCGATGCTCGGGATGCACTTGTTCCAAATCGGCCATGAAATAGTACTCTACCCGAGCAAAGAGTCTGCGCTGCGCGGATAGGGTCCCAGGGCTAGTATCATCACATTCAACCATTAGATACCAGTGGAAATAACTTCCGAGCTTGAAATTATTTGCAGCGCGAGTGATCAGGAAATTAGCCAGCGACGAATCATGGGCAGCATCTTCAGTGTCATTGTTGGAATTTTCCTCATATTTTAGCGCCTGTACTAGCTGGAGGAGGTAAAGGAGAAGCTCCTCATCGTCGGCCTTCCGAAGCCTTTCAACTGCATAGGAACGGACTGCCGGGTTATCGAACGTTGGTCCAAGGAGCTCCAAAGCATCATCGACATCAATTTCGGTCCATTTAGGAAGAATTTCCACTGCTTGATGTGATTCACCGGCATCGCGCCAGTTCACCGACTTAACAAATTTAGTCAACGCTCGCTTCTCACGAGTTAGATAGTATCTGAAGCGCCAAACAAGGTCCTTCTCCTCAGCAGTGAGGTCTTGCGTTGGCTCGTACGACAGTATGGCGTTTAATTCATCCCGGATCTTTGGATTTGGTTTCAGGTCTCTGTCCATTATGCCGGTACGGTGACTACGAATGAGTCTTCTGTGTTTGTCCTCACATGGATTACCTGTCTGGCCAACTTCAGGGTCGTATATTCTGATCACACCCTCTCCATCAGCACCTTCGATTCCGGGACCAAAGCGAACCTCCGGTGCAGGTTTCAGCGCAGAACTAGGATTCGCAGGTGCATTCTGGGGGTACGAAGAGACCGGGGGTGGAGGATACTCGTGATCAGACCAGACGACGGGGTGGTCAAAGCGTGGAAGTTCGACGTAGAGAGTAAAGTTCTCATCATCCAAATTACCTTCATCCGAATCATCTCCATCAGCCCCATATTTCTCCCGGTGTTTCTGCTTCGTCGATTTTAGGAGGATGGCCCGCTTCCTTGCGGATTCTTCGGCATGAAGTTTCAGTTTCTCCAGCTGGCGAAAGACCATCTGGTCCATCCAATCGATCCGTGGTATTTCCCCCATTTCATGCTTCTTGATCAGCACCTCTACTCGTTCCAACTCTATCTCCTCGGGAGAAGGGCCTAGCGAATCGGGTGTATTGACCCTCCGTCGCTTCGTTGATGGGACAGAAGGGGTAGTTGTCGAAGAGAATCCATCGGCAGCTTTGTGGCGATATACTTTGCACTTCTGCCTCCCCATCTTCAATTTACCCTCTTCATCAAACAGGGATATTGTTGTCCCTCCGAATGGGACGTAATGGCCTTGCGCACCTTCGCCGCCAAATGGGGACAAGTCCCAAATGGTTATCGCAAGCTGGCATTTGTATGGGGCATCCTTGAGTGACATAGGCATCTGTAGCCATTCATTCCAAGCGCGGACCGATTTGAACGTCCTATATGAGGTTTGCAAAGGTACCCCCAGCGGTTTCGAGTCTGACCATAATTGCACTGTGACGAATAGATCGGATGTGGGGTTCTGCACGGAACCGAGGTGTCGCAATTCCGGGCGCTTGAGGAGTACAGAAAAGGGGATCTCTTTTTGCTTCCCTTCCAAGGAGCCACTGCCGAGTAATTAGTTGATTCGGAACCCAACATCTGCCATTAAGAGCAACCCAAGGTCCTGTTTGGCGTTTGCGGCGTCTCTTACATTTTGATTTGAATCGGGAAGTCCACCTGGGTGGAGACAGCGAATGTAAAGGCCTCCATGTTGATTCGGCGATTCCGAATCTGCCCTCATTGACTCTTGGAGTCCTTCATGACATGTATCTCTGTGAAAGGAGGACAAAAGAGCTCCGTCCGGGGAGAGATGGCAATGCGGCCTGTTGATTGGCCAAGATTCATGAGCAACTTATCGGATGACGCGGGGTCAGCTGATTTCACGTGATATCATTCGCAACGCGTTTGGCGCGCGGGCGGTGTTGAAAAAGTAATAATGATTGACAGATGAGAGGAATTGTTGGTGAGGCCACTACGGAGTACTATTAGCGGTCTAATTGCCTCATGTCTTTCTTACCTAAGTGACATCGGTGCCCTAATTAGTTTTCCTAGTGTATTATATCTTTGTCTCACTGGCCTGTCATTGTTTCGGCCCAACCCCTGTCGCGTCTTGTGTTTAACGTACTTTCGTCGAAGTCCCGCCACAAAGCATGGCACGCATTACACACAGCCGTAGGCCTCCAAGTCAATCTTCATCACCAGAGCCTTCATCCGATAAGGAAAACCGCCAAATCTCTGCCCGTGTTGAAAAAAGAAGCCAGGCTCAGACCATGGCCTCTGGCGCCAATGCAAAGCGCCAGCGATTGTCAAATAGAGCGCTCAATATTCAAAGCGGCAGTCAGTCGCAAGTACCAGGATCGCAACAGGATCGCGATAAACAATTTTATGACCCAGATCAGGATGAAAAAGAACGAAGACGGGTTAGGAAGGGACTCAGGGACTTGACGCGGGAGCTACATGGTACAGTCTCACCGCACAGTACTTTATTTTCAATTTCTTAACAATGGTGTAGATTCTAGGAGCGAGTATATGCAACCTGGCAATCATGGCATTCGGGACACCATCCAAAAGGCCAACGAATACTTCCAAGAAGTTAAACAGACTTCAGATGCTACGATCGACTCACGTCTCTTGGTCAGCGCCGCCGACCTCTCGTACAAGAAGACCGCACATTTAGTCTTGGGAGATGCATCTGCAGGTATAGATGTGGACGAATTTGTCTCTAAATGCATATCCTTTATGCGCAGGGCTCCAGAAGATTCGCAAGCTATGCCGTCGAGTACACAGCGTCGTCGTGGTCAGGCCTCAGGCAGAAGCCAAGCGGACCCCAATGATAGCGATGAGGATCAAGGAGATGCGATGAACTGGGACTGGCTTGGACGGTCTGCTTCTTTCCGCCATAATTCACGGCCGTCCATTTCCGGGTTCTTGCTAGGACCGTTGTCGGTACAAAAGCGTACCCGACAAATCACACAGCGAAGGGTTAGAGAGCGTATCGATCCGTCACAAGCAGTGCGACCACAGGAGCTTCGGGAAGAAGACCTTGATCGACAAGAAACGTCCAACCTTACCACCATGTGTACCAGCATCAACAAACTGCTTGCAAGAACGCAGAATGCTGGCCAGGATATGGTAGAGAGACTTCTGTCGCAACTAGAAGAAACTCCCACAGACGAGATGGTGCAAGAAGTGATGGCTCAACACCATGTTGCAGATGATGGTGGTGTTCCCCTGTTTCACTTCTGCATCAACCCGAGGTCGTTCGGACAAAGCGTGGAAAATCTGTTCTACGTCAGCTTTTTGGTCAGGGATGGCACAGTTGGAATTCAGGTAGACAGTCGGCACTTACCAACTCTACGTAGGTCTCCCCTGGGCTTCAGTCATACTTGTTTACCTAACGTTGGTTATCACAGATGCTGCGAAACCGTATGCTCCAAGCGAAGCCCAAAGGAAAGGGGTTCAGAAACACCAGGCTATATTCAGCCTTGACTTTGAAACCTGGCGGGACCTAATCGAGGTGTACGGTATCGAGGAATCCATCATTCCTCACCGCGAAGAAGAGCAACATGAGAACACTGGGCATGGCTGGTATGGCTAGGGGCTGTCTGGCCGCATTGCTCTGCTGACGACAGTCTCTGGAGCCGGGCATTTGAGTTCTTGTTATTCCCTATCTTTCCCTTTTTGATTAATCGTAGATACTTGTGATACCCATCTTGTTCTGCAGGTTGCAAATGAAAAAAACTCATGTTTTCGTAACTTTTCTTATTACTCGTAAAAGAGATCTGCGCACGTGTTTTTAATTGACTTGGAATTACATAATAATTCGTGATTTGAAAAATGTTAACTAACTAGTTACTCCGTAAGGTAGCTTAGCAAAGCAAAATACAATTCAGTCTGTTGGCTTAGAGATGCACAGCGTTCTAGACCGTAGGCCCGGCCAGCATTGCCCGGTCAACATTTAATGTCCATGTGCGGCGTAGGCCAAATCCGTATTGCAGTAGTACTTGATATGTAAACATATCGCTTCAGTCAAGCCTCAAATTAAATTCAAGATTTCCCAAGTACCAAAATATATGATTGGAGGAAGAGGATGTCTTTTCTGGTTTCATGAGCCTTAGGCATGAGTCTTTTGAGCCCCGCGCTACGTTGACGTCACACTTAGCTGTCATACTGTTTCAGCCACAAGTCCAGATTCCTGTGCTTAATTAATTAAACTGATTACTGAACGAACCTCCCAGAGCATGTGAGACCACAAATAACTAACTGGTTGTAGCTATAGCCCCAATAAGTACTTCAACTCCCCATCACGACAATCTCCCTTGGATAATAGTCACACGAAAAAGTACACTCTCAGTCATGGCTCCGCAACTATTTCCCAAGAACCCATCCGAGGTGATGGTAATCCGCAATGTGACGTCGGACGTGATAACAATGAGCTTGCCATTCGCGAGATATGGACGTTTAAAGTTCGGCGGACGAGGAACTCTAGGTACGTATATCCATAGCCAAAAATCGATTTTCTCAACCGGCAAAGCTTGCGCAAAGTAAGTCTAACAACAACCCATACAGTCAAGTTGGCATCCGGCGCTATCGCAGTGTTTTCCCCCGTCTCCCTCACACCAGAAGCCCGCGAGGCCGTCTCAAGTCTAGGTGGCCATCTCAAGTACATCGCAGCGCTGGACCTCGAGCACCATATCAATATCACGTCGTGGAAAGAGGCGTACCCGGACGCCGAGATCATTGCGCCCGAAGGCCTCTACGAGAAGCGGCAATCCAATTCCGAATACAAGGATACTCCGTTCCAACACGTGTTCCGCAAAGAGAACCACGGCCAGCAGAGAATCTCCGATGAGTTTGACTCAGAGTTTGAGGCCGAATACGTGTACGGACACCCGTCACGGGAGCTCGTGTTTCTGCATAAGCGATCGCGCACGCTCATCGAGGCGGATCTCTTATTTAATCTCCCCGCAAGGGAGCAGTATTCGAAGACGGGTGAAAGCGCCACTTCGGGACTGCTTACCAAGATTATCAGTCCGTTGCTGTCGACTAATGCGCCTGCAACATGGCAGAAAAGGTTTGTGTGGTATATACTGTCGAGTGGCGACCGGAAGGCCTTTAATGAATCAGTACGGCGCATTGATAAATGGGATTTTAATCGCTTGATTCCCTGCCATGGGGATGTGGTTGAGAGTGGGGCTAAGGGGGTATTTCGGACGGTGATGGAGTGGCATTTGGAAGGAAGGAAGAATATCTGATTATCTTTTTTTCATGTCTGTCGGTTTTCTCTGCTAGTGCGTTCTATACTCGTTATGTGTTAATGCGAGCGTCAGACTGTACTACTACTACTACTCTGGACTATTGATATGGGATAATCAATGTAATTGTATCATGCCACATGCTATTATTCATCGGCGATTCTGGGAAATATAAGTTAAGAGAACTAAAGCCTTGGTAATCAATCGCTCAATTAATTAATTCAAGTGAAAACCGGAAATCAGTGGGAAGAAAAAAAAAATGAACTGATTAATACTAGGGCGGATGACAATGTGGCGGTCAGATGATCTTCAGGCTACCATGCTGCACATGACGTCACTTCAGCCACAATCTTCATGTTTCCTTTCAGTTTGCTCGTCACCCGTACGGAAAGTGTCTTGTATTTCATTTAAGGAAGAAAAAGAATATGAGGGAAGGAAGAAAACTAGGAAAAAGATCCCGAGAAAACACCCATGTCGAAAAACTTGCGATACTATGTGAAATTCTTTCCATGGTAAAGATATGGAGCTATTGAGCCTTTCCAGGCATAGACCAGATATAAAGTGCGATGGATAGTGGATACAGTGGATAGCCTGCGGTATGGTTTACTTGCTGTTTTCTGCTTAGTGATGGGCATGGTGGAGTACATTTTCAGCCTTAGTTTGCAGCTAGCTCTGTTGATTTACTAACAAACTAATTTTTCGAAGGTAATGATTTTCTGGGATTTCCGAAGTTGTTCCCTTGCTTTTCTGTCGGGACGTACGGAATTGGAAAATTCGAAAAATTGAAGGAATCGAACGGTAATCATCGCTCCAGTAGAGATGTTTATATTGCGCCACATTTGAGACCTGTAGACCGTGATGTCAGAGTATACTGTGCAACACCCGGTATAATCAAACTGTATCGTTGTCCACCGCTCAACAAAACTATCTGAATGATAATCTGGAGCCTAGACGAGACGTCCACGTTGGGCAGAACACGAGCCCTTCTCATTAGCCAATCATCGAAGAGAAACTATGTCATGTCGCTAAAGTGACGATCAAAACAAATTAACTTCATTAACTCGTTCGAGCAAGGACCAAGAAAAAAGAAAAACGAGGAAATAAAAAAATTGTTGCAGATCTTCCTGGTCTGGTTGGAAGCTTGTATTTAAACCGGTTACTTCCTCCACCCTGCTCGCTTCTTGCAGCCGATCTCTCATATTTTATACCGTCCTCCTAGCAGACTACTGAGTGCAGTGTGATATCGGGCCTACCTATACTCCGCATACTTTCTTATTAGGTACCATTATTTCGTACCTGCATCTCTGACCTCACCATCTACACCGCTACTCTAGACTCACACAACAACACATTACGCTGTCATCATGCCCGTCGTCTCACGTCTTGTGTCGATTGTTCTCCGCGTGGTGGAAATCATCTGCGGTGCGGTACGTTCTCCATGCATCTTCACAGGAGGGGCGATTATGTGTGGGAAAAGACAAAAGAAAGCTAACATAATCCGATCCAGATCGTCGCTGGTATCATCGGTTACTACCTTGGTTCGTTAAATGACCTTGAGGCTTGGCCTCAAGCACGATGGATCTATACAGAAGTGGTCGCCGGTTTATCCATTCTACTGGGTCTGATATGGTTGATACCTTTCTCATCCGGCTTCTTTTCGTGGCCCTGTATGTTTTCACCATGCTGTGCCGTAACGAATTTGAGATCAATAGCTGACATATCCTAACAGTTGATGTCATTATCTCTCTCGCTTGGTTTGCTGCCTTCGGTATCCTCGTTGATGCTATCCACAAATTTAGCTGCGGAAGTATCTGGGCATGGGGTGGTATCGTTCATAACGACGTCTGTGGTCGGTGGAAAGCCGCAGAGGCATTCAGTTTCATCTCTGCCTGCGTCTGGCTTGTGTCGGCGATTGTGGTTCGTACTCACCGCTACATCTATGGTGGTAATCTCGCATACTGACTGGGTCTGTGCTTAGGGTATCTGGTTCACCTTCCGGGTCCGTGGCACTGCCAGTGACGGAGTGTAAGTTTTCTATCATGGTTCCTGGCCACATACGTGATGCTTATCTTTATGTAGTAGCAACCGCCGTGGCTTCTTTAGACGTTCCGCTGTTTAAATATAGAAAGCTATGCTCGATGATCTTGTTTGGTTTTCTCAGCTGCCCGACCAGCCCTGGGTATGGCCGGCTATCAGCGAAAATCAGGCCGGAGATTCAAAGAGAGACATCTATCAACCCACACGACACTCTTTATACCCCGATCCTGACACGATACTCCGCGTCGTGATTCAGCATTGGCACAATACAGCGCCACCCCTTGTTAAAGTCGCGTTAAGTTCCGCTTGAGGTTCTCGGCTCGTCATCAGCGAGATACATGACCATTGACACGGAAAACGACCTAATGATTCTCTTTAATTACAATTAATACTAATACAGATACCCCGTCGGTGTGTTGACGAGCTCATGTGGCATGTTGGTGGCAAATATTATCACTCGTTATGTTTAGACCATGATCTTTAATCTTTAGTTGACAATTCAAGTCTACGTTGGCTTTGTATCAAATGTGTGTTGTATATGAATGCCTCGCTTTTCAGGTGTCTAAGATGTTTTGGTCGCAGTTGCTGTCAGGAAGGCGAGTGACTCCGGCTGGTGCTAAGGATGGATCTCGGGCTAAATTTAAACCTAAAAAAACCAATAAGCTGCCGCCTTCCCCTTGACGATTGAGACATTCATAAAAAAAAAAAAAAAAAAAGGGTCCCCAGGCAAAATACTATACTAAAGTCCAACTCGTGGAGGAGTTGAAGCCACGTTGAGTGATTCGATGACTAAGTTCATTTAAAAGGGGCCAATTGATATTCCTTCAGGAGTCTCTCTTTCCCGCGGTTCACTTTCCACTCACCCATGGCTTATGTTGCCAAAAATGCATTCGGACCAGACACCCAGAGGGAGATCCAGGTCCAGGTCCTCTTCCCCTGAAAAGAAATCGCCGGACTCGGAGGAGTATCCGATGCATATTCTGGCCCATGAGGATCCGTCAGGAAACAACCCATTTGTGATCGTTACCAGGCCAAGTACTGACTCTGTACACGCCGACGACCATTTCCAAGGCACCGATGATTTTCATGGCACCGATGAGCCGCTCCTACCAACCTCAAGCCCACGATTGCGGCCTGATCAAGAATCGGGCCGATTCTCGTGCTCTCTCTCTAAGATCTATGCATGGATTCAAGGACCATCGCCGCCGCGCAAGTATTTAATCAACCCTTGGCTGCGCCGATGGCAAACCGCTCCTGGTCGGCTCGTGGAGCGCTATTTTCCTAGCAAGAGCGCTAAGGTCTGGCTCCTTCTGCTTTGCCTAGGTGTCTGGGGCGCTGTGTTTATAGAGACCTTGCATTATTCCGTCTCGGCCCAGGACATTCCGGGCTATGGAAAACCTGTAAAACTCCCATGTTATGGCGGACTGTGGTATGGTAACGTCGAATGATTTCTTCCTGGTCTGGGCCTTATCCTGTGTACTCATCTACTTATCATGGCAGGTCGAACGCTACTAATTGTGGGATCAATGGCGATGATTGTCGTCCCTTTGATAAAGGAGGGTTTGCATTCCGCTGCCCTGCAGGCTGTGCCTCCACGATCGTGCTTGAACCATATTATGTAGGCGCAGAGGAAATCAATTACAAGAGTCTCGTTATCGGAGGTGGTACGGAGAGCTCTGAAAGTAACAACTTCGGTATATATCGTGGGGACTCTGCAATTTGCCCTGCAGCCCTACACGCTGGACTCATCAGCGACCAGAAGGGTGGTTGCGGCATTCTCCGTCGGACGGGCGAGTACTCCGGCTTTGTATCCATCGAGAAGAACGGAATCTCAAGCATAGGCTTCCCATCTAACTTCCCACTCTCTTTCACCTTTGGTAGCGGGGGATCTTCCGACGAAGGCAGCGTAAGCTGTCAGGACCTCCGATGGCCGTTGTTCACCTTCTCTCTGATAGTAACTGCTATATTATCACTATTCACCACGTCGCCTGCAGCGTTCTACGCTTCTATATACCTCATCGTCTACTTCCAAGTAGCTCTTTCGTCTGATCCACCTTACTCCCCAGATTTCTACGAGGTGGTATCCACCGCACTGGGCCGGTTTCTCCCCTGTGCCTTTGTTGGATTTGCGCTGTACTATTTCTGCGTCCGGCACACGCTAAAAGACCTAGACGCCCACTGGGACAAGACCGTCCTCTGGCTGGGTCCCTGTTGGGTGGGAGCCCTCAACACCGACACCTTCGACAAGATCCCCATCTCCCGTTTGACGCCCCACGACATCCAACAGCAACCAGGCGCCATCCCCGCCTTGATCATCATTGTCGCTCTTCTGATCGCCATCGTGTTAACCCAAGCCCTCGCCTTCCGCAACGAGGGCAGACTCCCCAAAATGCTGTCTATATACGGCATCATGGTCTGCGGCATCGTCGCCCTTCTCATCGTACCAAACATGAACCTCCGAATCCATCACTACATTCTCAGTCTCCTCTTCCTTCCCGGAACGACCATCCAAACCAGACCCAGTCTCCTGTACCAAGGTCTCCTGGTCGGCCTATTCATCAACGGCATCGCAAGATGGGGCTTCGACAGCATCCTCCAGACAGCTGCTGCTCTGCTCAACGGCGCGGAGCTGGGCAGTATTCTCCCCGTAATTGGGGCTCCGTTCATCCCTTCAGCCCAAAACATTGTCTTCAAGTTTACGGATGTCGCCGAGGATGCTGATGGGATCAGCGTGTTGGTGAATGATGTTGAGCGGTTTCAGGCTTTCAAGTCAGATAATGGCTCTGTAAAATCCTTCAATTGGACGCGGCTTAAGGCTGATGAGCCGGAGTATTTCCGGTTCGGGTATGTCAAGATGAATGCGCTTGGTGGGCTCTGGTATGAGGATTTTACGAAGCCTGTTGTTTGGGAGGCGGATGGGGTGTGGAATAATTCTGGACATACCTGAGCAGCCTTAGGTTGTCTTCTTCAGGACTCTTTCATATTATTTCGTATATATAGAATGTATATATTACTGTCATGGCCCGCATAGGCGATGTTCACTGAGGTGAGCTAGCTATAGCGGACTGGTATATACTTGGTGTATAGGTTGTACAAGGATTCTAAAGTCCATCAAAACATGACAATGCCCTTGAAATGACCCAATTTCATCATGAAGCGCCGTAACACCAAGCATGCTTTATATTCAAAGTCACACGGTTTCCCCATGCCAGCGGAGAAACGAAAACGCAAATCCAGAAGTCATACCCAAGACGAGGTTCACGCTGCCCTCTTACTTTTTAGTATAGTTGTTACATCTCACCTGCACGGTCTTCTGCTCTCCACCATCCCCAATGACTAGTGCCGTCAATTTTCCACCCTTGAAGCAGCCGGTATCGATACCCTTGGTGTAAGTCTTAAGAGAAAGTGACGACTTGGAATCGTGGCCATAGATGACGGTCGTGAGCATCGACTCGGGGTTTTCGAAGGTCTCATGGAGACTATCAGAGAGAAGTGACTGGTGCTTGTTGAACAACTGATATACTCATTAGCCTTGAACAGTAACGACGATTGCATACATGCAAGAAGCAGAGGCGGGGGCGGGGGAAAGGGACTCACCTTCGTCCACTTCGTGCCTTTGATCGAAGAACTCGGCACATGCGTATCCAAATCAACAGTCAACATATTCATAACACTATACGGATCTTGCTTATCGAGATCCACCCCCGGAACCAGTCCCGCATGGGCCACAACAACCTGGCCCATATCCTGGATCTGGCCTACGTTCAGAACAACCGGACAAGTATCGAGCCAATCGGCCTGCTCGTCGCTCAGCTGTCGCGCCAATTCGCGCTCTCTTGTGTATTGTCCCCTGTGCATGTTTGCGTCGTCTAAGAATTCGTCGTTCATGGTGTTGGCGGCGATCATGTTGTGGCGGAGACTGAGGACTCGGTCTTCGTGGTTGCCGCGGACACAAGACGCTGAGTATTTGCGGACTAGGTCGACGACACCTAGGCTATCGGGGCCCTTGTTGATCATGTCGCCGGTGAAGATGAGATGGTCGGTGTCTGGGTTGAAAGATGTCTCTTCTAGGAGTCTTTCCACTGTAGAATCCCCGAGATAAAACAACGTTAGTACTCAGTAAGCAGGATATATAGTGTAGGGATATCATAAGCAATATACGCACACTCATCCTTGCAACCATGCACATCACCAATAAAAATCAACCTCCTCCCGCCATGCTGATCGGACTCCGATGTCACCTCCCCAGGCAACAGCGATGGCTCCAACGTCCTCAACTGAACCATATTATCGAATCTGGGTAACGCATTCGCCCCAAACCACCCGCCCACTTCCTCCTTCACCTGTGGATCCAGCCCGCGCAGAATCGCCGCATGTTCCTCTAGCCGCGGCAACACAATAAACTTCCAGCCAAGCCAGCACGAGAGCAGAACCGTCGTATAAACAACGACATAGCGACGGAAGCGGGGTGCCGTTATGATCGAGCCGAGTATCTGGACCCAGCGCGGGTAGTCGGAGGAGGCATCGGTGTTTGTTGTGGGAAGGGAGGCATATTTGGGGTTGGTCTTCCACTCGTTTCGGACGTAATCGATTAACGGGCGGGTGTATCTGGTCAGACGGTAGGATGGGGCATTGTTGTTGTTGTTGTTGTTGTTGTCATTGAAAGAGTGTAGACCGTCGTCTGAGGAGTCGTCGGTGTAATCCAGGTTGTTGATGTTGGAATATCTTGCCATGGTTCAGGTTTAGGCTCCCGAGGTAGCGGGTTCTAGGGGACACGGTCGGATTTCCGGGACGGATGGACTTCTTTTCTTTGATGATGTGGATCGCCCTTGGTCGGGATGGAGTTCACTATACAGTGACAGTGATAGTGACCATGTCTTGTATATCAAGGAATTGAGGTCGTGTGCCTTCTGGAGTGGCTTAGATATGATAAGGCGGCAATGTTCGTATCCGCGGAGGCTTTTATGAATTAAACCAGTTAGCATGATCAGGATGGATAAGAACCTTGAACTCGAGGCCAGCGAAACGATCGCCAATAAAGTTTGCATTATTCCCAGTCTGGTTAGGGCTCTCTAAATATAGATTATATAATACTTCCCATTATCGGTTAGTTATAGAATTATGCAAGTATAAAGATGGAGAACATATTCTAACCTCATATTCGATTGTTTGTGCTGGTCTAATCGGAACTCACGAGCCTTGGTATGTTCAATGTATTTCCTTTCTTCAGGAAGCTAGATGGCGTCGCCCCCCCCCTCTTAACTATCGATCTTTGTAAGACGTCTTCTATAGGCACTACAATTGAAGAGTGGATTCTCTATGTTCTGGTGCCATTCAGTTCATAAAATATACTAATCTCCAAGGAGGGGGTCTTTTATTATTGATTGAAGCTGTGTCACGTCTTTCAGCATGTACCGGATATTTATAGAGGTCCTTATCTCTGACTTATCATTGTACAGCCATTTATGTACCACGTTCCCCTCAAACAAATGCTGGCATCATCATGATACATAGATTACTTTTCCACTGAAAGCAGACAAAGCTTGCTTTATGTATGGATAAAGAATTGCTTCAATTCTTAATTTTTTTTTTTTAAGAAAAAAGAAAAGAAAAAGGAAGGAAAAAAAAAATCAAGAAAACACTGATTTATGAATAAGAAATACTCAGCAGAAAACATTGCAGCATCAGATCGTCACCATCTCTTGTCTATATAAGGCACTCATCCCCTCACAAGTTGCTAACTCACTATGAAGCACACCCAGATCTCTTTTGTTGTCCGCTAGGTATACTCCACAGTCTTTCTAAGTAATACAGACTGCTCTAGCGAAATCTCTGCTACCACGGGGGTAAGGCCTCACCAGTTCCGGGTGTATAAGTCTTGTTTTTATTAAGACAGGGATTATCGACACCTCCCTTCTTAGATTCAATACCAAGTCCCAGACTCTAAAAGCATAACACATAGAAACACAGCAGGACTTAACTTGTTACAATGTTACAATGGAACTAGCCTCAGATAACCCCACTTCGACACCCGTGTCCACAACCGAGTCTCCGGTCTTGGATGACGACTTCCCCACCATCTATGACGCATGGCGGCCCTATCTATCTCCCTGCAAGGACACGGATGAAATATATGACAAAACGCAAGGCTGTGATAAAAGCAATTACGGACCGCGTGGATACAGCGGGATTTTTATGCGTAGGCAGCTATCGAGTCAGCGATAACGAATCACATCACAATAGCCCGGCCTACAGTGCTGATATCGGTGGAGAGAGAACATCGACGGGACTGGCGTCGGGTGGTCGAAGAGGTTAAGAGTATATTGGCGGAGTTCGGGATCTCCACGGTTCATGTCATGATTTACAGGGAGCCGAAAGAGGATAGGTGGTGAAGCTGTTCGAGGTGATTTGTTTTGTTTGGGTTGTTGGTGGCTATAGAGGAGTTGCGGTGTTTGATAGCTATATTGTTGAATTAAGGGCTTTGTGATCGCTACTAGCCCTGCTTTTCTGGGGTTTTTCTGTTGTTGTTAGTATACCGAAGTACACTCTAGGAATCTCTAATTGTCCTGGCTGGACTGTAGTCATGCATGTATACTCTTAATATACCTGTCAGACGGGAAGACAAAGCCATCCGTACATCCGTACACAGCATTCTAGATCTACAAGGCTTTCAGTGGGATTCGAATCTAATTGTTTGCTCTACTCTTTGGCTTAATTTCTTCCTCTCAGAAGACGGGAAGCTAGGCAGTGATCTGAATGATGTATAAATTGTTGGTGCCACTGATGTGGCCCAATTGCTAAGTCATTGAATTGTTGATGATGATGATGATGATGATGATGATGATAAGTGACGCCATTGTTTCGCCCTGCGTATGCTTGCCCATGAACGCCTTGCTAACCCAAGAGAAAAAGAAGAAAAGAAAAAATAGTACATATCAACCGAGAAGAATGATGAGTGTGAACCCAGAAGGGAAAGAGCAAAGAGAGAGAGAGAGAGAGAGAGAGAGAGAGAGAGAGAGAGAGAGAGAGTGTGTGTGTGTGTGTGTGTATGTGTGTGAGGGGGTAGAGGAGGCGGGGGAGAGAGAGAGACAGAGACAGAGACAGAGAGTCGGTGAGTTAGAGTTCAAGATCTTCGACAATCTTTAGCATGCTTTCAAAATCACAAATGAGACATTACATTAGACAGGAGGGTATTCGCTTGCTGCGGTTCTAAAAAGAAAAAGAAAAAGAAAAAAGAAAGAAAGAAAAGAAAAGAAAAAAAAAGATAAATGCAAGTAAAGTAAGGAAAATCGAATCGATCGCCGATGCAGTGAAGAAAAGTGACAAATGAGAGGTAAAAGTTCTTTCGGTGAAGACAAGTTTAAGCACTCGAGCGTCGGCGCAACTCATCTCTATTGAGAAGTCGCCGGATGCGGGTGACAAATCTGGAGGTTGTGGAGTCTGTAGTTCATCAGGATTAGCAAAAGTGACAGGTAACATTGGGAGGACGAGAGGGGACTCACCGCTGCGGTACCTGCATGTCGTATGCTTCGAAGAAGTCTCCGAAGGCGGCCGTGATGAAGAAACTTCGGCCCAATAATTGACATCTGGATAGCCAGGGAAGTTTTTGGACCATGGGTTGTCCTCGGATTGTAGTTGAAGGGCCACGACGTGTGGATAGAGATCCCCCAATGGATAGAGAAGTTCCTCTGAGGAGAGGTCTTGCCTCATATCCAGGCTTTGACTCCTCTGTGGTGAGACTCATTAGATATGGTTTCTATGAATCAGTCATAGAGAGGTTGCACTCACGTAAGGCTCATAGTTGGTTTTGTAGCCCATCTTGATAAAAGGTTGAGGAAGGAAGAGAGATCGTAAGTTTGTGTAGAACGATTAATGGTCTGCTGAGGGGAACGGGTGTGGTGATCTTTTTATCTTTGATATCGATCTTGATCTTGGATCTTCAGAGTGGTTTTAGCTTTTGAGATGAGTGTGATGGGTAACAAAGCGAGACGCCTTCAAGGCTTTATAACGAGCAATGCAATCGTGGAGGCAGTCAGCCACACACACTGACAAGAGTGGGGATTTTGGAGTGCATGGCATCGAATCCACCGATTGATTGACATGGCTCGACTCCTGATTTCGATTGGCAATTTTTCTTTTTTTTCCCTGATTAGCGCCATCTCCGATCCTGAATTAGCGTGTTGAATGATGGGTCAAATCAACTAAAATGATTTGAAATTTAGAAATTAGAACAAGAAAATTAAAGTCATGATCTCATCATGAAGTGTGCATAGGCTGTTCACGAGATGGCTAATGAAAAATGAGGGGAGTGACCCACTTGCAAGGATTGGGATCCAATCATGGTCGGGAATGATACTAATCATTCGCAATCGATTACCTCTTAGACTATTAGTGGGCCTTAGCCGACCTCGTATCTATGGAGGACGAAAGCGTGTGTCCTTGTGCAGCAACCCAGGGAACGAGGATGGGTGCTTGTGACCGGCCACTCATAAATCTCGGGCGCATTCGGTCGACCCACCCGTCAGGTACACAGACTTCCGTCCCTGAATGGATCTATACCATATCGGGATTCTCCTCCTGAACATTGAGCAGCTAAGCTCATTCTCGTTAGTCACTTGACTTGGTCACCAATAGTAGTGGTATACTAATCGGGTTAGTCATTTCAACACGAATCAAGTGTTCGGCCTGATCGACAGGCCGACATACTTCATTTCGCTTCTTACTGAATTTCTCCCTTGCGTCCAGTGAGGTCATGTTCACCCATCACCACGTTGTACAAGATGCTGTCCCTCAGCAAATATGATAATCAGAGTGTGCCCACACGCTATCACCTCCTGTGTTACCTCAAATGTAGGGTGCGAACCCCGACACCATGTGTGTGTGTGTGTGTGTGTGTGTGTGGAGATGTGGCATGTACCGTACGTATGTGTTGGTGACACGACAGCAAGCAGCTCCTGACCGCTGCAACACAACGGAGGATGCCCACAAAGGAGCTGTCACATCTGCTTCAAGTTGCGGCATCCACTATTGACAGTGACATTCAAGGAACCCCGTTTCGCTCGATCCCACATTGGGTAGGAGCGTTAGTCCGTACCTCGCATAGATGGAGTCCCATTGTCAACTGTCAATGTCATTCGTAACGACCGCCCTAGTAACCATTGTCCTGGGCCTCACTAGGTGAGGCGTGCTGAGCATTGTTGATGGGCTAACAAGGATCAACACTCACTAGTTGGAGAACTCTTCCAAATCTTTTTTCCTTAGTGTCCCCGGTGTTTCCAGGTTGCTGGGTTCAGACTTCAGAGCGCTCAATAATCAATTAGTCTAGCGATAACTAATCGCCAAGCGCAACTCTCTCATTGATCCGCTTACTACATGGGGTGGGACTATCGAGACTAAATGACCAGGGGTTGGTATGTTAGTGAGGCCTTAGCGTCTTAGGGCCAGGTAGGGGGTTCCGCTTCGGTGAAGAACTAGGAGCACTAGCAGAGCACAGCCACGTCCAGACCGACACAGCCACGTACTAGGGCTGAGGTGGCTGTTCATGTGTGGCTAGAGCTATGTGTGGCTTGACCCATTTTTTCCAATAGCACGATGGGGGATAGCCTCAGATCCTCAATATGAGCTCCACTCTGCCAGGGCTAAAGCTTATGACGACCATGTTCATACCGCAGAGGAACCCATTCTGGGTCGTCCTTTACTCTATCCTTTCCATATTCACCGAATTTGTCTTTCGGGGTGCCCGTGCTTCTCCCTTTGGCCGACATGGACGATCCATCGTAAAAGAAACATAAATGCTACCATTTCCACTCTCCCTTACTCTCTTCTCCAGATACCCCAGACTACAGTTGAATATAATACTTCATCGACTTTGTTCTTCATTGTGCTTCGGCCTCTCTATCTTATACTTTAAGCTCCTGCCGCTTGCCGTACATGCTCCAAGCCAGCCATAACAATGGACGTTCAGGGTTCTGGAAGAGAATGCTGGGAAAGTTCTCCATGTATGGAAATACACGAGTCCTCTCCCCTGGCATCTATCGCTTATCATTCCCCTAGTAAGAAACACCCCAATAGCTTGCGCAACTCTCATGATGGGCTTTCTCTAAGATCCGGTTCCCTGGCAGAATCGATCGGTCTGGACTCCGAATACAATGGACATAGACAAGCACCTGCTGTCTGTGTCTCCGAAAGTCCTTGTGAATACGATATGAGCCCCAATCAGGGGATGCTCACGCCCACGGAAGAGCCCCCTGTGGATGCGGAATTCTCTCAAGTGGATCTCAATGAATGGTACCCCCGGTATTGGGCCTGCATGCAACATTTCCTCAACCAAGGACAATATTCGCCTCAGGTGCAAGCATTGGCTGCTTTTGTCAACATTAGACTTCCATATCAGCGATCCACCACGCCAGTCATCGGTTTTCCAAACCCCCAAAACATGGACTCCAGAGTGGAAGGAACCTATAATGCTCCTTCGTTGAGGCCATTTATCCGACGTCTCATCGTGACAGGGTATGATACTCCTTCAGTCTTGCAGGCATTTTTTGGCGATGATTGGCAAGCTGGAGTCGGCTGTGTTTGCAAACAGGAGCGGATCAATTACTTGTTTACTGCCAAGAGTGGAGGATGGACATCAACCAAAGCGGCATATGACATGCTTCCCGATGAACAGACACCATTTCTCCGGCCCCTTCGCGAAGCTACTGAGGAGGAACTACGTATCGCCGAATCACGGTGGAGTGAGTGGCTAGCAATGGAAGATTGGATGGTAGGATTGCGAAGTCCATGGTGAACCGGTCTAATGAAGCGACGAGCAATGAACCTGATGATATTTGTCACTCCTTCATATTCTTTTGTCATATCATCACTTTTTCTCCTTTCACCATTTTTCTTTTCTTTTCTTTTTTTCTTTTTTTGGTGTTGGTTACCCAGTCTAAAATAGGGCTTATTTTTAGCGTCTGAATTTAATTTATATTGATTGCATTTTTGCGCCGCTTCGGATCCTGAAACCTCGGGATCTTCTGTAGTTTAGGATGACCAGGGTGGGTTTGGATAAAGGTTTTAGAAAAAATAAAAAATAAAAAATTGATTTATCATATGCGCCCACCTGTATGGATGGTTTTCTAGATTGTTCTCAGCATGAATCCTCGGTTGGGAGTCTTGGACACATGGTCAAAAACACGTGCATTAGCGCATTTAAAATCTTCTCAACAATGCCCTTATATTCGTAAATCCGTACGGAGTGGATTAATCAATCTATTATAGTTGACATTTGACGTGTCAACGGGTGTCCATAATTTCTCGGCTAGCGTCCAATTGACGGAAGGAAACAAAACGCGAGACTAAACCGGGGGGGGTTTAACAGAAGATGAAATACTAATGTACTGGAGGTAGTAGTTGCGCACCGCCACAAGTCGGTGTCTCCGACATGACGGGAGCTCCGGAACCACGCCTTCCCGCTTTCGGCATGGGGTTGCTGTCAATCTTGAAGGAAGTTGATGATCTCAGCAGCCATGACAAATACTCCCTCCCTGACTATACCATTTGAAGTAAAAGTCACTAATATGAAGAGCTTGACTCACTCCTTCGCGCAATCGCTTACAATTCGGTTTATAATGATCAACGGGAACTCCGGTAATGAGCTTTGATAGATTGAAAGCATGGAGCCTATCGCGTCGCTCCGGAAGTACAGTTCCCTGAAGCTAATTATATCTCCGCTGTCATATCCTGCCTCTGATGGATCCCTCGAGGCTTTTCTCAGCGTCTCGTATCATCGTCAGCCATGATCCGCACGCGCTAATTCCTTTGCTGAAGGCCCAGTTACCTTATTCGATTCCGTTGCTACGGCGCCTCCAGCATGGTCTAGCGTATCCATCATCTACTGCTAAAATTCTGACTACGTTCTCAGGGGTAGATGCGCCAACTTCTCCGTGGCTGGCTGCATATGTGGATCTCTTCGCTGGTCGCGAAACACAGATCGTGATCTACTCAAGCCTCGAAGCCCAGGCGACGTATCCTGGCATTGACGACGACGAATTTGTCTCGATTCTGCGAGCGTCCCGCGAGTCTCTGGAGCAGGCTCGTGCACAACTATTGGCTCTACTATCCCATGTCAAGACGTACATGCTACCGGACTACCTGTCATCCATCCAATCTACTGGATCCTGCCCCATTCCCAACAATCTGGGCCGGGATCCTGCATCCAGACATTCGGGTTTGATCCCTGCGCCGCCCCCTAGGGCTTTCCTAATTGGTAACCTACATACGGGACTATTTTCCTTACTAAGTGCTTCGGGGGATTATACTCATTCGGACCCCGTTCCAGGCCTCCGGGTTCACCGCTTCGATGATCCTCCATACGTCAAGTACCTATTTAGGGGCCAAGATTTTGTCATAGATAGCCCTGACAGCTCTGACAGCTCTAACAGCCCTGACAGAGCTCCGGCCCCACTTCCAGATGGCTTTCGCTTCACCGACAAAGGAGGCCGAATCGGGGTTCAACCACATCAATACGACCTGATACGGTTTCGCACCTGTGTTCCACGCTCACGTGGAACCTTAACCAAGCTCCCGGGAGTGACTATTTATTCCGATCGTGAGACTCAGCTCCAGCCACATTTGTCTGACAGCTCAGATGCAGCTGAAAACTCCGCTGACCGGGCTCCACTCGGGGAAATGCCCATCGCGTGGGCCTTTCTAGGTATTGATGGCAGCTTGGCAACCCTGCATGTTGAACCGGGGTACCGGGGTCAGGGACTCGCTTTGAATGTCTCCAAAGAGGCCATGCGACGAGGGATGGCCGAGGGTGGCATCTGGCGGGACCGCGGAGAGGAGGGCGAGATTTGGGTCCATGCCAATGTGTTGGAAAGCAATACGGCCAGTCGTCGAGTGATGGAAAAGCTGGGTGGTGATATTGGATGGACATGTACGTGGGCTGTGGTGGAATACGATATATAGATTGTGCATCGGTGTAGAGCGTTATCCTGCTTGAAGTATATTGATTTGATAGACTGTAGGATGCTCTCCGTCTTAGTGAGAACTACATCTATTATACAGATAATGTCTCATATATTATATACAATGTTAAGATGTTGACTGCATCATCAAGTGGTGTTTTGATGAAGTAAGCTAGACATGCTTGCAATCTTTTGCGACCGGGCCGGGACATACAGCAAACATATATAGCGACATTTTCACCCAGGCCTACTGTGAAGAGTCTATCGTGTTAAATATACTCGAACTCACATTTCTCAACGATAAAAGATAAAGTAATTATAATAGAACTACACAGAACTATAAATATATATAAAAGATAATAATAAAGATAGGAAGTGATATGATGAAACTAACGGTGTGCCTTACCATGCAGAGATTGAAAGGTCAAGATGAGACTACTTGTGTACGGAGTAGTAGTTGACAAACATAGGCAAATCACCACCTCACTGTTTCTATACAAGTTGCAAAACTATAGCCGCTTGAATAAAGCATTGCATGCTCTTTTTTTTTTTTTTTTCTCCCCCTCAAGAACGTCTTTTCATGAATCTCTTGCAGACCTTGACAAGTATGACTCGACATCCAACTTCCTCTTTGGACATAGTAAACACACCTTACCGGATACGGACTAGGTCCCCGATGTCGCAACCCCGCTGTGAATCATTGGATGAATCATCGTCTAAAGGAACTCCCGAGATAAAGTCCCGTTTCCATCAATTGCAACTCTTTCTCTTCAATTTTCCTAAAACTTCTACTACCCAAGATACAAAATGAGCGGTCCTAAGGCTGTCGCTGAGAATATGCTCTGGGGAGGTCGATTCACCCGTGAGTACACCCGTATTCTATTAAACTGTCCACTGTACCCAGGTTTGAGATACTGATGCCTAGTGTTATTCAGAGGGCCTCGACCCCCTCATGGTTCAATACAACCAGTCCCTGCCCTATGACCGCATCTTTTGGAAACAAGACATTGCCGGCTCAATTGCTTTTGCTCGAGCCAACGTGAAGACTGGTATCCTCACGGGGCAAGAGTTCTCCGAGATTGAGCGTGGCTTCAAGCAGATTGCCGAGGAATGGAGCACCAACACATTCGCCGTCAAGGAAAACGACGAAGATATCCACACCGCAAATGAGCGTCGACTATCAGAAATCATTGGCAAGGAGATTGGAGGCAAGCTGCACACCGGTCGGTCCCGCAACGAACAAGTTGCGACTGATATGCGGCTCTGGTTGCGGGATGAGCTGCGCAGGCTGGACAGCATCCTGTGCGATCTCATCAAGGTTTCGATCTCTCGCGCAGAGGCCGAGCTCGGCTACCTCATGCCAGGTTATACCCATTTGCAAAAGGCCCAGCCAGTCCGGTGGAGCCACTGGATTTTGTCGCACGCTACGGCGTTTGCCAGCGAGCTGCAGCGCCTGCGTGAAGTCACCAAGCGTGTCAACCGTAGTCCCCTTGGTACCGGTGCTCTTGCAGGCAACCCCTTCAACATTGACCGTGAGGCAATGGCCAAGGAGCTGGGCTTTGAGGGCCTGCTGTACAACTCGATGAACACTGTCGCCGACCGTGACTTCGCCATGGAGACTATGCAGTGGGGTAGCTCATTCATGCTCAAGATCTCTCGCTGGGCCGAGGATCTGATCATCTACAGCAGCTTGGAATTCGGCTTTGTTCGCTTGTCTGATGCTTACTCCACCGGTTCCTCATTGATGCCTCAGAAGAAGAATGCAGGTAAGTCCAGTACCCTTTGCTCCTTATGTTTCATCAAACAAAGTGATCGCTGACAGAAAATAGACAGCCTGGAGCTTCTGCGCGGAAAAGCCGGTCGAGCCTTTGGCCAAATGGCCGGTCTAATGATGACGATCAAGGGTCTTCCCACTACCTACAACAAGGATTTGCAGGAGAGCATTGAACCCCTCCTCGATCACATCAAGACTGTTAGCGACAGTATCCAGATCGCAACTGGAGTGCTGTCGACTCTTACCGTTATTCCCGAGAAAATGACGGCTGCCTTGGCGCCGGAAATGCTCGCTACCGAGATTGCCGACTATCTGGTTCGCAAGGGTGTCCCCTTCCGTGAGGGTCACCACATCTCTGGTCGCGTTGTTGCCCTGGCGGAGAAGACCAGTATTCCCATGGATACACTTTCCCTCGAGCAACTGAAAACAGTTGATGCCCGCTTCGATGAAGATGTGCGCACCTGTCTGGATTATGAGCGTGCAGTGGAGTTGAAGGATGCTGTCGGCGGCACTAGTCGGCGGGCTGTCTTGGAACAGACCTCTGTTCTGAGAAGCCTACTGTGAGTGCGCAGTCATTTACAATTTCGGGTCATATATACAAAAAAAGTAGCGAGATGATAATATCTGGTATATACATATTCTAATACATAAGATTTTCAATCAATTTTTTCTTGGAACTCTTGGAACTCTTTGGCAGCAGCACCGCAGCTTAGCCTCAGCAATCTTTGCAAAACGTTTTCCGAGCCGTGTCGCGCCGACACCAGATGGCAACGCGATCCTGAATATTACCATTGGGATCCTTTCCGTTCTCGTGTGTGCGGTCCGGCTGCCAGTGTGCTACCCGTACAAGCCCGTTGCCATTCGGGCTGCCCTTGGAGTTGAATACATCCTCTCCTGGCTGCGTGAGGTGCTTCCAGTAATCTTCGGATGATGCAGTCCACGGTGGTCCCATCTCGGAGGGATCCCTGTGCCTCGGATATTCGAGGCAGACTAGATGGCCATTTGAGACAAGAAGCTGAGTTTGTCGCAGAGCCCATCTGGGGCGGAGCGATGGATCCAGGGCACAGAAAAACTGCCAAACGCAGAGTGAGTACACCTGATTCCCCTAACCACCCTTCAGCAAGATAGCCGGGAGGGTCTACTCACCGAGTGATCATACACTAGATCAAAGGCATATCGCTGTAAACCCAGGGTGTCCAACCAAGCATCATCGAAGAAATCGCCTTGCACAAATGTGACGCTGCCTCTTCCGAATGATGGATTTCTGATCGGATATCTGCCGCCTGTTTCGGATTCTTCCTTCTTGCAGGTTTCGACAGCAGAATGGCTATACTCCAGGCCATAGGCGTCATAGCCAAAGCTGGCGAGAAGAAGTACATCAACGCCTCGACCGCATCCAGGAACCAGTGCCTTCCGCCTATACTGATTTCCCTCCGCATCCTCGACTATAGGATCACCGATGGTCGAGCGGCGCTGGATAAGTGTATCTTCTAATGCTGGGTTGGGAAACCCTTTATCCCAGTCAAGGCAGTCGCCCTTATCCCACAGTTCGGCCCATCCTTTCACATACTCGTCACCTTGATAGTGCGCGAGAAATCTTACAACTGGTTCAAAGTTATCCAGCATTTTCCCGGATATTCCTGGAGGCGTTTATCTTTTTTCGAAGAAGGAGCAGTGATCAATCGACAATCTACTGAATGCACAGAGCAATTTCCCGCTCCTGTACATACTCAGGAAACCTTATATGCGTCCATGCTTTTGCAGACCGCAACATTCCAAAGGATCCATCTATCACGCAGATGTAGATCGCAACGTTGTAAGAACTCTCTTCGTTACGTCAACGAACAGAAAGTAAATACGTGTCCAAGCCTGCAGAATGTATCGTCATGCCTTGACCAGGTCTTTTTCCGACCCCGCAAAAAGATGGCGGTCAAGAAGATCCCCGTTTTAATGACACATCTTTCAACTAAGACATTGACAGAAACTTTCTGCAACGGAGATGATCGCTCGGGGTAGCTTGGATACATTTAGCTCTGGGCCTCTGAAGATCCTTGCGAGCGCTATCTCTCGTCGTTCTCCAACTTTCGGCCACTGCCTTTGGTTGAAAATGTGTCACTATTCTTGCTATGTGCTCTGCAACTGACCTGGACATAGCAATTCGGAATTTCTATGTCTGTTAATTCCTGGGGATTGATCTCAATGCTGTGTTTCGTCACAGCCCCACCAGTGTCTCATGTGAGGTTACTTTTTAGTTCCAGATTAGACCCGGGTCTAGCCGCAGACGACTGACATGGCAGTGAGTAGGAAGAATAGGCTGCAAAAAAAGGCAACTAGTTACTAGGGTGAAATTTGCTATAGAGTGGATTCGAGAGTCTGGATGAGTGACGAGCTCATAATCGAGAATTTCCTTCTTTCTGTCCTCCAGGGTCATAGAGTAAACGAAAGAAAGACTAATGGATATCATAAATACATACTCCGTACATGCTGAGATGAACCCCGCAAAGCCATACACCCCGAAGTAAAATATAACATAACCAGTCCTACACAAGGGGAAATAAATGGAGAAGAAGAGAAAGTTAGTAGAAAGGGTAAAACGTCAACCCACTCTCTACCCGCCCAATCATCATCATCTTTACTATTACTATTACTATTATTTGGGGCTTTTTGAATGCTTTTCTCCTATCGGCTTGTCAGTCTTTCCCTCTCTAGGGTTATCCACCCACTCTGGTCGATGGGCCGATATCATGGACTTTCTTGCAGTATCATAATCCATAAAACTCATAGCATGGGAACTAGCCGAGCCATGAGCAGGGAGACCATTCTGCTCCGAAGCAGAAGTATCAAAGTTCGCAGATAGGACTACGCCATCGGCGGTGAGTTTGCAGGTGTCATAGACTCCTCTGCCTGTTCCCGTGGTGGTGTCGTTGGGAGTGTAGCAGGTTGCTGACGTCGGTGGTGCGGAACGTTGATCAACTCCCTGCACGGTTGGGCTGGCAGTTCGGCGCGTGTCGGTCCCTGCGATGAGACCAACTGATTTGAAGACTGGCGTTGGTGCTGTGAGATGTTTATGAGTTCTCGGATGGGCTGGGCTGGTAGTTCGGCGCGGGGAGTGTAGACTCCTGTGTCGCTGAGATCGGGGGTTAAGACGTTTGGGTGCGTGAATAGGGTGTAGGGTTTTTGGGGAGGGTAGAGGTGGAATGCGTCTAGTTCGGCTGCGGTGGACGTTGGTGAGATGGGGGTGGTTCCGTTGGTGGAGTAGTTGATTGGAGTGAGGAGGGAGCTGGTTTCTGCTTTTTCTTTCTTTGACGGTGCTGGTTGGTGTTGGTTAATTTTCTCTGGGTGTGGGTATTCATACTAGGTGGAGGGGGGAGGATGGGAAGGGGGGTTTTGTTGGTGTACCGTGTGTGACTTGTTCTGTACTCGTTGGGTCATTCTGTGGTGATATGTTGTCGGTATCAAATGTCGTTTTCTTGAAGAGATATCAGTGAGAGGACCGCGAAGAGAGGTGAGCCACCTTACACGCTTCTTGCGTCTGCGATAGACGAAAAACAAGGCAATAGCAAGGAGTATGAGAATTGCGATGCCCCCTATCACTCCTCCGACGATAGCCCCAACGGGCGTTCCATGGCCGGTTTCCGCATCGGCATTGACATTGTCGGCAGCGCTCGTACTGGTGCCAGTACTGGTGCTTGAAGTGCTGGTTGTAGAAGCGGTTGTGGTTCCGGGAAGTCTGGTGGTTTCAAGACGACTAGTCGTAGCTGTGCTGGTCTCAAAGGTGGACTGTTTCGAAGACACTGGTTTCGTGGGTGTCACAGAATGGATCTTTGTAGACGTGCTGCTAGTGGTAGCCGTTGTCGCATCATCATCTTCCGGACAGACACCACCAGCAGAACATGGATCGACAGAGCAACATCCCTGGAAAGGGCCTTGAGAGCAAACATACCACAGTTTCTGACCGGAGCACTGGTGGCTCATAGTGAGGATAGACTAATGACTATATAAACAAGCAATATATGTCTGTAAGGATTCTAAAACAAGAAAACAAAGGTGATGGGAACTTCCTAAGGTGAGCCAGACGACTCGCCTTCCAGGGAGCACCGAGTGTCTATTATTCAAGACCCGGGCACGAAAAAGAGATGAGTCCTCCATGGTCACTGTCACTCAATGTGCACCCATAATATCCACAATGTCTAGGACTAAGAAGGCTAGACGTTGTGCATAGTGGACAGGATCTGCGCCTTTGTTTGCTATACGACTTGGCAGATCCATGTGGTCCAATGCGATTACTATCCATGCACGGCCTCGGCATACATGTGTAGGACAGGCAAGAAACCTGACCGTCCACAAGGCTCAATTCCCGGACACAGCTGCTGTTCCCCGTCGGGGGTGTTGAGAAAAAGGCAGTTATGATGACCTCTGGTAGAACCACAAAACCGGATCGATCCATACATTCATTTGGGCCGTAAATACTTTTGTTTCACCAGGAGTTTGAATGATTGAGAACGGGGTTGGGAACTCTCTTTGCTTTGTTACCTTGTCAGCGTTCAGTTCTATGCCAGATATGGGTGTGGCTGTTCCTGGGTTCTTTGTTTGGTTTACCCTGATGGGTCCACAGGTTTGACAAAGAAGCAGACTTCACGTCTCCCCCATGACAATCAATTGATCAATCAAATGTTCTCCTGGGCATGTTGTTGATTAGGCCAAACTGGCGATAGGTTCACATCGAAAGCTAAAGGAGTCCCTTACACTAGTAACTTTAATAGCTTGGGAAGTCACGGTATTGAGCCAACCCTAATCGACCTAGAAGCATCTTAAAAACCTGGAGAGCTATGCCTCTAAGTTCAAAACCAAATTTGCAACACAAAAGAAAACTCCAATTGTATGATCGGTAATAAAGGGCTACAAAATAACAATACAACGTGAGTACACCGAACTCATCGCCTGGGAAATTGGATATACACATATAAACACACAGGAAATAAACACTGCCAGATTTTCGTGACGCTATTTTTCCTCCACACAAATGACCCCTCCTCTAAATACACCTCTCCATCGGATCACACTTGGCGTGACACGCTTAGTAGACACGCTTGAAGGGTGGCACCGGCTTGCACTCCTTCTCGTCCAGGGTGTTGTGCTCGACGGCACGGTAGCCCAGGTCGATCTTGCCGTGGGGAGTCTTCTGCCATGTGAGAGTGTGCTTCATCCAGTTCTCGTCATCACGGTCGGGGTAGTCCTCACGGGCGTGAGCACCACGAGACTCCTTACGGTTAGCGGCGGCAACAGCAGTTTGGGTGCTATATCATCTGTGGTCAGCTATACTGTTCACCAAAGCGCTTCAGGGTAATACATACGCGCAGGTCAAAAGGTTGCGGAGTTCAAGAGTTTCCACAAGGTCAGAGTTCCAGATCATGCTGCGGTCCTTGGTACCGACCTGGTCGTACAACTGGTCGATCTCAGTGACCTTGGAGACACCCTCATCCAAACTCTCCTGAGTACGGAAGACGCTGACGTCAGTCTGCATGGCCTTCTGCATAGCGTTACGGATGTCGAAAGTCGACTTAGGGCCGTCCGCAGTACGAGCGAAGTCGAGATCCTTGATGGACTGAGCACCAGCGTCGGAGCTCAGCTCACGGTGAGGCTTGCCAGGGGTGGCAATGTCACGGACACGGTGAGAAACAGCGCGACCGAAAACGACCAAATCCAGAAGAGAGTTGGCACCAAGACGGTTGGCACCGTGGACGGACACACAAGCGGCTTCACCGCAAGCGTACAGGCCAGGAACAACCTTGTCGGCACCGTTCTCATCCTGGGTCAGGACTTCACCAGTGTACTTGGTAGGGATACCACCCATGTTGTAGTGGACGGTGGGCAAGACGGGGATAGGCTGCTTGGTCACGTCGACACCAGCGAAAATGGAAGCGGTTTCGGAGATACCGGGCAGACGCTCGTGCAAGAGCTCAGCGGGCAAGTGGCTCAGCTGAAGGTAGATGTGATCCTTCTCAGGACCAACACCACGGCCCTCGCGGATTTCCAGGGTCATGGAACGAGAAACGACATCACGAGAAGCCAAATCCTTGGCGGTAGGAGCGTAACGCTCCATGAAACGCTCACCCTCGGAGTTGAGCAGGTAACCACCCTCACCACGAGAACCCTCGGTGATCAGACATCCGGCGCCGTAGATACCTGTGGGGTGGAACTGAACGAATTCGAGATCCTGGTTGGGAAGACCAGCACGGGCAACCATGGCCATACCATCACCAGTGCAAGTGTGGGCAGAAGTGCAGCTGAAGTAGGCACGTCCGTATCCACCAGTGGCCAGGACAGTGTGGTGGGCCTTGAAACGGTGCAGAGTACCATCCTCCTGGTTGTAGGCAATGATACCGCGGCACTCACCATCCTCCATCAGCAGGTCAAGGGCGAAGTATTCGATAAAGTAGTTGGTGTTGTGACGCAGGGACTGTCCATAGAGAGTGTGAAGAAGAGCGTGACCAGTACGATCAGCGGCAGCACAGCAACGGTAGGCCTGGCCACCCTTTCCGAATTCCTTGGATTGACCACCGAAGGCACGCTGGTAGATACGGCCGTCCTCGGTACGAGAGAAGGGGCATCCGTAGCCCTCAAGCTCACGAACACTGGCGGGGGCTTCTCTGGTCATGTAGTGAATGGCATCCTGGTCTCCGAGCCAGTCAGAACCCTTCACAGTGTCGTACATGTGCCATCTCCAGTCGTCCTCGTGCATGCTGTAGTGTATAGACTTAGCGCAACTGCTATTGACACGCTCGCCAAGGGATGACCTACTTTCCAAGAGCAGCGTTGATACCACCCTGGGCAGCAACAGTGTGACTTCTTGTAGGGAAGAGCTTCGAGACACAGGCAGTGTTAAAACCGGCTTCCGCCAGACCGAAGGCGGCACGAAGACCAGCACCTCCAGCACCGACGACGACAGCATCGTACTCGTGATCCTGTCAAAACAGTCAGAGCGCTAGATCATTTGGCGTAGTCATTATTATATAGACTTACAATGATCGGGTACTTCTCGGCGATAGCGCCAGTGGCTTCCCTCGCGCGCAATGGGTTGCTGCCAAAAATCCGGGCTTGTGGAGGGACGAGTTAGTTAATCAAGACATAGACAATTCTCGCGACCTCCAATGCGTACCTGCGGGCCGGGTTGAGGAGAAAAGACGTCTCTGATCCCTCAAGGCACGGGATATCTGCGCAATCCGCTATATCAGTAAATGTAAACAGAGGGGACGATTGCGCTTAAGGGTCCTGAAGAGACCGTCGGCTAACTGACCTTGGATGCGGGAGCTAGGCTCCGCAAGCTCAGGGAGCTCATGATGACGGGTCAAAAGAAAAGAAACACTTCTCTAATGAGCCGAAGAAAGGGTGTAATTAGAAGGGGGGGAGGGGGGAGAAGGAAGCAGCACAAAGATAGGGAGAGGAGAGTCTTGAAGTCAACGGTGGTGGTGGTGCTCGCAAAGCTGCACTTTTGGATCGTCGGTTCTGCTGGGCCGAATTCCTGGCTGACATAAGCCTTTTCTCACTTGCCGACGGGGAGGACCGGGGCCGAGACTGCCAATGAGAATACACGCAGTGGTAATCACCTCGGGCAGCCGGCGTTTTCTCATTGGCCGAGGATCTCAAGGCACGTGGCCGGTCTTCTTTTAACCCGGCAGCAGCGAAGAATCCCGGAGACAGACGGTACAACGGAGAGTAGCTGGTCTTGACACGGACGGGGAAGCGTTCAATTTTGATTGCCTTTCTCAATCTGAGGTTGGCGGGACAGCTACAGCATTCTTCTCCCTATGTGTTAAATTGAGCTACTATCTGAATGACACAATGTTGACTATCCATTGCTGAGATAATCTATTACCCGGTACAGTCATGTGATCTTCCGCTGGCGGCAAAGAGAGCCAGCAGAGATATACGACGGGTTCATCCGCTTGTCTTCGCTCCCTCAGGTTAGTGAAGATTGGATCACATCTATATGCGAATTCCTATTATGAGAACATTCGTAGAATGAACCACTAGCTAAAAAAAATTGATCATACACATCCATTCAACTATGCAATGTAGCCCAAATGTAGAGGGAAGAAAGGAGTTATCTAATTATACTGCATGTATGTAGCCGTCGAGTTGAATTTCAGGTTGCCCTTGATCACCTTGTCCACAGCCGCCAAGAAGTCCTTCTCCGTGGCAACCTTTCGTCGCGCCCGGATCGCGAACATACCGGCTTCTGTTGCCACACTCCGGAGCTCAGCTCCTGTGGCATTCGGGCACAGCCGAGAGATCAACTCCCATCGAATGTCCCTCTCCACCGACATGCTCTTGGCATGAATTCGAAGGATGTTAGCACGACCCTCTACATCCGGAAGCGAGAACTCGATCTTGCGGTCAATTCGTCCAGGACGCATCAGGGCAGGATCTAGCGTCGACGGCCGGTTTGTAGCGAACATGACCTTGATATTACCACGAGCATCGAAACCATCGAGTTGAGTGATCAGTTCCAACATAGTACGCTGGACTTCGTTGTCGCCACCAGCACCGTCGTCGAAACGTGCACCTCCCACGGCATCGATTTCGTCGAAGAAAATAATGCATGCCTTCTTTGTTCTTGCCATCTCGAAAAGCTCTCGAACCATCCGGGCACCTTCACCGACATACTTCTGAACTAGCTCGCTACCAATGACACGGATGAAAGTAGCGTCGGTTCGGTTGGCCACAGCTCGAGCGCAAAGAGTCTTACCAGTACCGGGAGGTCCGTACAGAAGGGCACCCTTCGGTGGGTCGATACCAAGGTTGACAAAGCGCTCTGGGGAAAGGAGGGGCATCTCGACGACTTCTCGCAACTTCTCAATCTGTTCTTTGCAACCACCGACATCTCCGTATGTCACATCGGGCTTATCTTCAACGGTCATCATTGTTACGCTGGGGTCGATCTTAGGAGGCAGAGGCAACATAATTTGGTACTTATTCCGGTCGACACTAGATACTGAGTTAGATCTAGAACGGGCCATAGAAAGCCGGTAAACTTACCCAACCCGCATGCCCTCCTCAATATCCGTCGGACTCACTCGCTCCCCTAGGTTGACAACGAACTTGGCGATTTGCTTAACATTGATGACATATTTGCTCTTGTCCGAGTCCTTCTCATCTTGAATAATCTTCGTACAGCGGGCTACCTGCAACGGTTGCTCTTCTGCCATGCGTTGCCTATCTGCAGCAACATCCCAAAGGTGTGGTGGTGCAAGACCAGTGTCGGATTCCTATACATGTCAGGTACGCAGGTTTATGCTGATAACAGCTCGGTCGAACTACCTTGACACCAATCTTCTCATTTACGCTTGCTTGCTTGTCTTTAATCTGCTTCTCGAGTTGCTTTAAGGCGTTCGCATAGGGAGCGGCGCCATATGTCTTCAGCACTTGGATATCACTAGCAATATTTAGCCATCTATTCCCGGAAACCTAACGACTATCACAGTGGAGCCATCGCATCACTTACGATTCTGTGAGAGGGGTGATCTTCTTCTCCGGCTCTTCATCATCGGCGAAGTTCTTCTTGTACTTCTCCCAGTTCTCTCCCGTGGCGCTAGGCATGGTGAGAGGTAGTAGGCGATAAGACAGTGGACAAGGGTGTATCGAGTTTTAGAGGAACAGAGTATAAGAGAGCGAGAGTCAGTAATATGCGTAAAGGTAGCGTGAAAGGATAGAAAAGGACGATGGATGGGAGATGAGAGCTTGATCGGAAGGAGGAGAGAGAGTGTGAGTGAGTGAAGTAATCAGGTGTGAGCTCCAGGTTGCTGCGGCGGTCGGTTCGAGCTGTTGGCGCTAGTGGTGCCAAGCCCAACACCAGCACAAGAAATTCCCAGAGCCGCCTCCACGGTCTGGATCTCCTTCGTCACATTACCCCCCCATCTTTCCTCTTATTTTCAATTTTCGGTACGGTGTTTGGATAAGAGACAACTTTCAAAATGGCTACGGCAGTCTCTCAGGGGGCCGCTGGCAACAACACCTTCAAGGTGCGTCCGTGTCACAGAGAGAAATACTTGGCGTGGGACGGGTTCTAATAGTCGGACAGGACAAGGAGAAGCCTATGGCAGTGCGGACGTCCAACATTCTGGCCGCTAGAGGTATTGATTATGTTCTGAACCTATGGGGAGTATGGTGCTGACATGAGAACAGCCGTCGCCGATGCCATCAGAACGGTATGGATATTGCAATAGTATGCATCCCAAATGAGGGGCTAACATATCAATTAGTCTTTGGGACCTAGAGGAATGGATAAAATGGTACGCCTGCCGTTATCTCTCTCTTTCTCTCTCCGAGGATATGTGGCTAATACGATTTTAGATCCAAACACCCAAGGGCAACACGATTATCGTACGAATCCTACTCCCGAGCCAACAAATCGATACTAACCCCCGCAGACCAACGATGGAAACACTATGTTGAAGGATATGAGCGTTATGCACCCCGCAGCCCGGATGCTCGTCGACCTGAGTGCCGCTCAGGATGTTGAGGCTGGTGATGGAACTACATCGGTTGTCGTAATCGCAGGAAGCTTGCTGGGTGCCGCAGAGCGTCTCTTGTCCAAGGGCATCCACCCCACCGTCATTTCGGAGTCATTCCAAAGAGCTGCAGCCGCAGCCGTCGAGATTCTTCACAACATGTCCCGCCCTATCAGCTTGGTCGACCGTTCCACTCTTCTCCAGGCGGCCTCTACGTCTCTTTCATCGAAAATCGTCTCGCAGCACTCTGGCCTCCTTGGCCCTATGGCCGTCGATTCGGTGCTGAAGGTTGTGGATCCTAAGACTGCTGAGAATGTTGACCTTAGGAATATCCGGATTGTTAAGAAGGTTGGCGGCACAATTGAAGACAGTGAGATGGTTGATGGTTTGGTGTTGAACCAGTCCGTTATCAAGAGCAGTGGCGGTCCCACAAGAATCGAGAAGGCCCGGATAGGTCTGATTCAGTTCCAGCTTAGCCCACCTAAGCCTGATGTGGGTTATTTCTTTTCAAAGATAGTGTATGCATTACTGACGAAGATGAACCACAGATGGAAAACCAGATTGTCGTGAACGACTACCGCCAGATGGACAAGATCCTCAAGGAGGAGCGTCAGTACCTTCTCAACATGGTTAAGAAGATCCAGAAGACGAAGTGCAACGTCCTTCTCATTCAAAAATCCATTCTCCGTGATGCCGTGAACGACCTCTCCCTCCACTTCCTCTCTCGTCTCAAGATCCTTGCCATCAAGGACATCGAGCGTGATGAAGTTGAGTTCCTGTGCAAGAGTCTTGGCTGCAAGCCCGTCGCCAACGTTGACTCTTTCACCGAGGACAAGCTGGGCACTGCAGACCTTGTGGAGGAGGTTCAGTCATCCGGGGCTCGCTATGTGAAGATCACTGGCATCAAGTCCGCCCCTACCACCAACCAGACCGTGTCGATCGTCGCTCGCGGTGCCAACAACCTCATCTTGGACGAGGCGGAGCGTTCCCTGCACGACGCCCTCTGTGTTATCCGCTGCCTGGTCAAGAAGCGTGCCCTTATTGCCGGTGGTGGAGCACCCGAAATCGAAGTCGCTCAGGCCCTCGCAAAGCGCGCTCGTGAGCTCACCGGCACAGAGGCTATCTGCTGGAAGGCCTTTGCGGATGCGATGGAAATCATCCCCACCACGCTGGCTGAGAACGCCGGTCTCAACTCTATCAAGGTGGTTACCGACTTGCGTCACCGCCACGCCCAAGGTCAGCACAACGCCGGTGTCAGTATCCGCAGCGGCGGTGTGAAGGACGATATCACCGAGGAGAACATCCTGCAACCTCTTTTGGTGAGCACCAGCGCGATCGAACTCGCTGCCGAGACCGTTAAGATGATCATGAGAATTGACGACATTGCCTTGTCGAGGTGATTTACGGCGGGGATAAATATTGAAAAGTGGAATGTATAGAAAAGGGTAGTGGTTGTATCATGACGAGTAATTCTTCCAAAATCAGATGATTATTTAAGCTACCTACATACCTACTTAGCTGCTTACCGGGAATTATAATATGCTTCATATGTATCGTACATGCTAACAGCCCTATATCAAAAGGCTAACGTCAAAACCCTCGCCATATTTCATGCAGCAGCTTCATTGAGTCAGTCCCTTATGGTTTACATTTTCTGATACCCCCAGAGCTTAGCAATGCGTGGTGTCCATATTACCTTTACGTCGGAATTGGCCAAAAGTGTCACCTTGATGGGAACTACGTACTATAGTTAACTGAATTCATTTCTAGGGACCATTACGCCCATATGTGATGAAGGGAAAGGGGTATAGATTGCAAGACACATGAGAAACTTATAACGCAAGCAGATCATAACGCCAAAGATCAACAACCACATCAAAGGAAATAAGAACAGCTCGGCCAGGAACTTTTCCTCCAAGACACCCCGAGACAGCCCATACATCACTTGGATGTAATCAAAAGAGGTTGCTATGCAAACAGCACCAAGAGAGATAAAGAAAGTATAGTATAGGAACTGCCCAATCAAAAGAAAGAAATATAAAGAATGGCGGGGAAAAAATATGTGCACCCAAGTTCTCGTCACACACCATATCATCGATAAATCGTAACCAACGCCCGTTCGGCTCATAAATACCTTTTAGATCCATCTGGTTCACTTGTCGTTCTCATACGAAGCATTTCATGCAATCACACCTGATCCAGCAGCTCCAGAGCTCCATCGGAACCGCTTCAAGCCTCCCTTAATGGCCTCTTGACCACAAGCCGCGGACGTTCTGCCACCAGAAAAATTGCCATCACCCATGACAGACCCGACCCCTGTGCTTGCCTCCATCCGTCCGACCTCACGGCCAATCACATAACCTGCTGAGAAGCTGATTGCTGAGAAGAGAACCACGACACCAGCGCTGATAACCCATGTCATTATCGTAGGACTAGCTGTCGAGTCTGCGGTAGTTGCTCGACGATTCTTCCTAGATGCCGAGGCGTGGTGTTCTCTCGGGGAACTGGACCGCCGTCTCACCTTCGGAGCGGAGGGAGAAGAGCGTGGTGAATAAGTAGCCACGGGTGGGTGCATGGGCCGTCTAGATGTATTAGTCTCGACAGCCGATGTGGGCACCTCTTCAGATATATGTTCCCCCATTGCAACTGACTCCGACACCAGTCGGAACGAAGCAGGCTGTGCTCGAGAAGGTCCCGAGGGTGGCGTAGGTTGCGGATCAGATTTCGGCAGACCCCGTGCAGCGGCCGCACAGGAAAGAAGGGTGGAGAGACTGGAGCGGAGGGCGGCATCGTGGTCTGCATGGTAAGACGGTGAAATCATATTGTACGGGCTATGCTGTTGTGATTGCCTGCGAGCTGGTCTTATGCTGGCTTGAGAGTTCCGTCGGATGGCCGTTTGACGGCTGGAGTTCGATACCTCGCTAGGCTGGGGACGACGCCTCTCAACTGGCCTGGTCCAGGCTGGGTTCTCCGATGCTGGCGGATGGGTGAAGACATTTGGCTGCGGGACAAACGGGGATGAGCTGATCCGCATCCCCAGCGCTGTTGAGGCATCATCCTCATCACTTGAGGGACTATCCGGCATCGACGGAGGCCCAGGGTGAGCTAATAGCGGACCTCCAAGGGATCTCTGAGGCATGTCTTCATTGGAACTTGTCATAACGCGGTCCGATTCACTTTCACTTTCCTCGTACTCGTCTTGACTACTACTTTGTTCACGGGACGAATAGTCAACCTGCGCCGCTGTGACAGCAGCCAGGCGCTGCAGACGCCGTCGCCGATTACGATGATGGTATGATCTCGATCCATGTTGCTCGACACGTAGACCCGTTGTGATGATGTCATCATTGGTAGCAATGGAGGAAAGCGACGAGGAGGATGGCTGCGAGGCGACCTCGATCCACGAGTCTATGTAATACTGAAGTGAGTACATATTGTTATAACAGAAACGGTGATGCCTGGAATAAGGGGTGTAACGATATGCATGTTGTACGTGTAGGGAAGTTGTAGGAGAGGGGACAACGAAGTAAAGGGGGCGTCTATTTGTCGCAGAACGAAGTACTTACCTTCGGATCTCGTGGGAGCGACACCAGATGGAGAACGTGACAGGAAGGGATTCCGATGATGAGCGTCTCGTGGCGCTCGTTGAGGCTCATCTGGTTGTACCTGACTTAGCAGGTCATAATGGTTTGGTTGCATAGCGTTGTGTATCTGGTCGTTCAGAAGTATTGGGGAGAAACAAAGTGGTGAGATGGCAGAGAAGACAGGCCCCGAAAAATACAATATAAAGTCGATGAAGATGGATGGGAAGGAGGGGTGTTTGCTGATCAATATCACATCCACATAATCAGACCACTTGTGGCTGTAAGGGAACCGTCCGAAGCGGTCAAGAATGGTAGACTGACCATAAGCCCAGGAAGGGGGGTGAGTGTAGGAAAGTGGGGGGAAGTGCGTGGGGAAAACCAAGTAAGTGGATTGATGGATGAGTTTATTTGCGCCTGATTATCTTATCAGGAGCGGATACCACAATTTAATCACTTTAATTAGTTCACATCGCCCATCAAAACCACGACCTTGACAGAGGACGAGTCAAGGTGGTTGGTTGGTTGGTGGGGATGCGGGAGTAGGGAAGATGAGAGGACGTGGAGTACTGGCTGGTCGAGGGAGAAGTAGAAAAGAAGTAAGTACTGGCAATATGGAAAGAATGATGTCGACGCACAGCTGACTGCCTCGTGCTGGTTTAAGTTCAATCAGCAGATCACCACTGGGAGCCACTCACAGTTCACCCGACATCGGCAGAGGACCAAGTAATGACCACAGACTCTCCAAAGCAACCCGGGAATGCCACCAAAGGAGATCAAAAGACAAAGGCCAACAAGAAAGCCTAGAAGAGGAACAAAGCTGAGAATGACCGGAACTGTCCATGGGAGCCACTTACCTGACACCAATATTGGCGTTTGCCAAGGCTAAAGCCTCATACCTCTCTTTACACCGGGTTTGAGGACCGACACTATGTGGACAAAAAACAATCACGAAAAAACCACATTCCTATTGAATCAATAACGATCATCCATTATTTCATTCTATCCAATTACAATAATCATGCAAAACCACAAGAACTTTTCGAGTGCTCAAAGCCAGTCAGTAGCAACAACCCGTACGTAATCATACAAACGATCCTGAATCCTGTTCAACGGCGATTAAAGAAAACAACGGTTCGTCAAGGTATCGTGTGGAATTAGAAGGTGACCTTAGTACCCTTGTACTCGGGGATACCGCCACGGGCCTTGTTGGGGGGTCCACCACCACGTCCACCAAAGCCGCCGCGGCCACCGCGACCACCACCACGGGGACCACCTCCGCCACGTCCGCCAAAGCCGCCACGGCCACGGCCACCGCCGCCGCCGCCGCCGCCGTTGTTGGCACGGGGAGTGCTGAAGTCCAGGCGGACCGGGCGACCATCGATCTCAGCACCGTTCAGCTCGTTGAAGGCTGCGCGAGCTTCCTCAACCGACGAAAACTGGACGTATCCGAAGCCCTTGGGACGGCCCGACTCGGGGTCGGTCGGCAGGCGGATGCCCATGACGCTTCCCTTCTGACCGAAGACCTCGTGGAGAGAATCCTCGTTAGCACTGAAGGGGATGTTGCCGACGAAGAGAGTATCGCTCTCAGGGCTGGCCTGGTCACCGAATGAACGGGCACGAGCCTGAGCCCGGTCCTGGAAGCCACCCTGGTCCCTGTTGGCGGGACGTCCGGTAGCGTAGTCAAGGTTGATCTTGCGACCGTCGATTTCGGTGTCCTTCTTAGCCTCAAAAGCCTTAGCGGCGTCGACAGCATTGGTGTATTCGACATAACCGAATCTGAAAGCGTTAGTACGTCATCGTGAAGGACTCGATAGAGAATTACTCACCCGCGAGAGCGGCCAGTGTCGCGCTCAGTCATGATACGAACACCAGAGAGCTCACCAAATTCCTCGAACTCACTCTGAAGCCAGGCCTCATCCACGTTCCAGGAGAGATTTCCAACGAAGAGATTGGCGGATGCACCGGCAGCAGGCTCTTCAGTCTTGGTCTTCTTGGTAGTGGTAGAGACATCCTCCTCAGCCTTGCGCTTCTTGGAGTCCTTGGCAGACTCTTCGCTGTCTTCAGATTCAGACTCGGAAGAGTCGGAGTCGGAGTCAGAGTCACTGGAATCGGAAGACTCCTAGAACCATTAACATCTGGAATGACATAGAATATGACAATACTACATACCTTCTTAGCCTTCTTGGGAGCCTCCTCGCTGTCAGACTCGGACTCGGACTCAGACGAGTCGCTGTCACTGGCCTCCTTGGCAGCCTTCTTGGGAGCCTCTTCCTCATCAGAAGAGTCCGACTCAGAGTCAGAGGACTCGGCAGCCTTCTTCACCTCCTTCTTAGCAGGCTTCTCTTCCTCTGACTCGGATTCAGACTCAGACTCAGACGAGTCAGAAGACTCAGAAGACTCCTTGGCCTTCTTGGACTCCTTGGCCTTCTTGGACTCCTTCTTAGGCTCCTCCTTCTGCTTCTTGGCGGGCTTCTCCTCCTCACTCTCACTGCTGGAAGCGTCCTCCATCTCTTCGTCGCTGTCAGAGTCGGACTCCGATTCAGAGGAAGATTCGGAAGAGGACTCAGCGGCCTTCTTCACCTCCTTCTTGGCAGGCTTCTCATCCTCACTTTCACTCTCGCTGCTGGAGCTGGAAGACTCCATCTCCTCATCGCTGTCAGACTCAGAGCTGCTGCTGGGAGTAGGCTCCTTCTTCTTGCGCTTAGACTTCTCGCCCTTGGAAGCGACCTCGCGAGCAATCTGCTTGCTCTTGGCCTTAGGAGACTGGGAAGCCTTGGAGACACCAGAATCCTTGACCTTGCTCAAGGCCTTATCAACGGGCTTCTCAGCACCCTTCTTGGTAACGGACTTAGTCTTGGACATTTTGAATCTGGCGAAACCGACAGTTAGCTCAGGATAAAATAGACATGCGGCTAGAAGGTAATACAAACCAAAATATGATAGACTTAAAGTATAAATCAAAGCAAAGATTGTCTAATGATAGATCCCACGAATGTGCGGCAAATCGTACAATCCCTCAATCACCCGATTTCAGAGAAGAGATTTCTCAGATACCCACAAATAACCCACAACGACAGTGTTCAAGCCCACAAGAGACGGACAGGAAATACGCAACTGTATAATGAAACCCACGAGAGTAACCCACAGATCCCACAAGAGATATTGCAATATGCCACAGCCCACAGCCCTCTGTATTAAGCCCACAGGATGTCTGTTGAAAGTGAATACGGGGGGGAGATTGGTATGATTCACTCGGTAGGAATACTACTAAGTGAAAAGATAATGAAATAGAAAAGGCAAGGATAAATAATAAGTGAAGATAGAAAGAGGAAGAGGAAAAGAAAATTTCAAAAGCTGGAGCTTTGATAAGATGTGGACCCGGGCGGAAAACAGAGAAAAAAAAAAAAAAAAACGGGGCTGGCAGAAATTCCTGCACACCGCCTACCAGACCCAGGGACAGACCAAGAAGGTCCTCCGTACCTGTAAGCGGCCAATCAATCACCCGGCAGAATTATTTGAGCATTTTCTCAGGTGGTTCAACCGCTGTATCATTTGTATTGTCAGGATCATCCTCCCATTGTGTTAACAACGGCAATTCTATATCCCTTAGAAATCTAATTCGATAGTCATATATAAAAACATTTACAATAGAGAATTTTAAATCAAACTGGGCTTTTTTGGTCAAGATAAAGACATCTGAATACACAAATAAAAAAACCCATTTCCCAGGTCGGAGGACTGACTAGTGCGGACTTGGGCTATCGACCGCCTTTCTATCTAGGCTTGGCCCAGGTGCTTTGGGTGGAGGCCGAGTAGATATTTGATTGGGGAGGATTTACCCACTGTATGTCATTCTCCAGAACCAACAATTGCATTGAGCTGGCCGCATCCATCCATTCTGCCCCCGACTCTTTCTTCTCTATCCAATTCACCAAACCTTGGCCTTGGGCTCATCTATTTCCCGGCTTAGTTTCGCATGACAGATACGCAGTCAATGGGTCGCCCTTAATCACATCTCGTCTCGACAATATGGCTTTCCCCCCTTCTTCCTACCGCCCACGGAAGAAGAGAAAGTTCCCCTTGTCGTCCACCGGGTCAAACAACGCCCTCATTGTGGACGATGGAAACGGCAAACATACTCCTGCATTCCCTTTGGCTTCCTTCCTCTGGGCTGCTCGGGCAGGTGTATCTCAATGGCTCATTCTACCTCTGATTTTGATGGCTGTAGGCCTATTTCGCTGGGCTGTTAGTTTGTGGGGATACTCTGGTAAGCCGAACGATCCCCCGGTGAATGAGGCCTGTCTCTAACCCATGTAGGCTTCCAAGTGCCCCCGATGCATGGCGATTTCGAGGCGCAGAGACACTGGATGGAGATAACAATTAATCTGCCCATGTCAAAATGGTACACATACGATCTGCAGTACTGGGGGCTTGACTATCCACCATTGACTGCATATCATAGCTGGCTGTTGGGAATAATGTTCGTGGATGCTTGATGCCGCGAGATATAGCTGTATTGATGCTGATGATGGCAGTGGTACTCTCTTTGATCCCTCATGGTTTGCTCTGGATGAGTCCCGTGGCTTCGAGGATCCTCAGCTGAAAGTATATATGCGTGCTACGGTGATAGTATCCGAGTATCTTATTTTCATCCCTGCAGTTGTCAATTTTCTGCGCCGTTACACGCAAATGCATGGGGTCCCAGTATGGTCCGCCTCTGTCGCCCTGGTTGCTATCCTTCTGCAGCCGTCGACCATTTTGATCGATCACGGCCATTTTCAGTACAACACGGTGATGCTGGGGTTTGTTGCTGCTAGTCTGGATGCGATCCTGGCAGGGCGCATGCTCTGGGCATGTATCTTCTTTGTAGGTGCCTTGGGGTTCAAGCAAATGGCTCTGTATTACGCGCCCGTCATGTTCGCTTTCCTTTTAGGAATCTGCCTTTTCCCTCGGATTCAGCTCATCCGCCTTCTTTGCATTTCTCTGGTCACAATTGTCGCATTTGCCATCCTTATTGCCCCACTCGTGGTGAGTGCACTTAGTGCTGATGCTCAGAATGAGTCGTCCTCTATTCCGCTGCCTCCCCTACTACAGGCGCTGCCTATCGAGCTAGACAAGAGCTCGATACTTTACGCACCCTTGCTTCAGCTGGCGCAGCTCATCCATCGAATCTTTCCTTTTGCTCGTGGCCTGTTCGAAGACAAGGTTGCAAATGCCTGGTGTGCCATTCACACGTTTTACAAACTTCATCGATTCGAGGCGACTCTACTCCAACGAGTGTCATTGGGTGCTACATTAGCATCAATCTTGATCCCCTGCGCCATAATTCTCCGTCACCCACGTGCCTCTTTTCTTCTTCCGGCCTTGTCCACCGTAGCCTGGGGATTCTTCTTATTCTCTTTCCAGGTCCACGAGAAGAGTGTACTACTACCATTGTTGCCCATGACGCTCATGCTCTCTGGCGATGGAGGTTTAAGCAAAGAAACCCGCGCATGGGTGGGGTGGGCCAACACGCTTGGCTCTTGGACGATGTTCCCTCTTCTGCAGCGCGACGGCCTCCGAGTTCCCTACTTCGTCATGACATTCCTCTGGGCCTATCTACTTGGCCTTCCTCCCGCCTCTCTGGAAGTTTACCGTAGCCGAAGCTCTTCAGATGACTCCTCGCCGCTCCCCGAACCTCACATTATCACCAAACTTGTTCATTTGTGCTTCTATCTTGCCATGGTCGCGTGGCATGTACTAGAAGCCTTTGTTCCCCCTCCGCCTGGAAAACCTGATCTCTGGGTGGTGCTCAATGTGCTTATCGGTGCTGGCGGATTTGGACTTGCGTATCTGTGGTGCCTGCGGAAGTTGATTTTACAGTGCTGGATGATTGGGCGCAAGGTGGAAAAGGATACGCAGAAAAAGAACCAATAATGCACACAAGCGTTTGTTCGTACATTCAAACCATATCGGGAGGTTAATTTGAGAGATACCCATTTCCTTTTCAAGGGCGCCATGCACAGCTCGTGATTTGTATATAACACTTATTGCGCAACCTACACCAACCATATTCTATCTTCACTAAAAGGCCGGGGCAGATTAAAACGAAGCCTTGATACAGAACACTATTTCCATGTCAATCCCCTCACAGGTTTGATCAAGAGTCATATTTTACATTCTAATTTATCTCACATGAAAGGAGAGTTCCCATCAACCATTACAGCAATACACATCTAATATACAGTCTATGCGTAAACCCGAATCCCAAAACACCATGCAGTGAAAACCAAGCTGCGTGCACTTGATCCCGTTCCTGGCAGCGAATAGCCTAGACCTTGAATCCGTATCCAGCCATACAGGCCTTGTACTGTTCAATCATGGACTTGCATTCTTGCTGGGGATCGTCGGATTTCGAGAAGAGCATGCAGTCGTCACGGGCGGTCTTTTCGGTTTTGCAGACGCAGCAGGGCTGTATAAATAATTGATTAGCATCGGGTTTAGGGATGTGTCGAAAAACGTCAGGGTAATCGTACTTTTGGCTTCTCGGCAGGTGCTGGGGTAGGTTCGGGGGTTTTCTCAGTAGAACCTGGGGATTTGTATGTTAATGAATGGACTTGCGGAGAACCGGAAGTCTGGAGAAGTTGGCTTACTGCTGGAACCGACGAGCCACGACATGATGGAAAGGTTGTTTTGAGTGGTTGATGGGAGGAATTGACTGAAGAGAGAGGTGGTAAAATTAGATGGTAGGTTAAGACGCGAGATTGCGAAAGATTGTACTCCGTAGATGAATCAACGAAAAATGATGCTGATTAATGCAATGATGCGATGCGCCAAATGGCGGCACTGGTTGCTGTGGATTCCTGGAGCGGCGATCGCAAGTTTTGTAGTTTTGTTATTGATCAGATTGGGTTTAGCGTGAGATTTTGGGTTCTCTCATTGCAGGTGCATATCATCCCGCTTGACTGGCTTGAAGTTTTTATTCTTCTTTCCTTCGCACTTGCTTTGCTTTTCCACACTCTTTATAAACGCTCACTGGGTTTTTAACTAGATATATTCGTCCTAGACATTATACAGATCACCATATTTGTGTCGTCTTCTCACATTGCCTTATTTTGATACCAATTCCACCCCTGAAATTACCCCGCCATGGCCCCTCCTAAGGTCTTTTCTCTTGAAGGCAAAGGCCTCAAGCTGGACACCGATGTGGATGTCGAAGCCCATATTAAACCTCTGATCGAGAGCACCGACTACACTGAAATCCGTCTTGGTGGCAATACTTTTGGCGTGAAAGCCTGTGAGCGCTTGGGTACCGCCTTTTCCACCCAGAAGAACCTCGAAGTCGCTGAACTTGCCGACATTTTCACCTCGCGTCTGATTGAAGAGATCCCCGACGCCCTGACTCACCTTTTGAATGCGCTCCTTGAGATCCCGACTCTTCACACCGTCAACCTTTCCGACAATGCCTTCGGCAAGCGGACCTCGAAGCCCCTCGTCGACTTCCTCTCTGCCCACGCTCCTTTGCGCCATCTTATCTTGAACAATAATGGAATGGGCCCTGATGCAGGTGTGGAGATTGCTAGAGCGCTGGTGGAGCTTGCAAAGCGTAAGGAGGAGGCCCGCAAGGAAGGGAAAGAGGTCCCTCAGCTGGAAAGCATTGTCTGTGGCCGGAACAGACTGGAGAATGGAAGTATGGCAGCGTGGGCACGTGCATATGAAGTGCACGCCGCAGGAATGCGCTCAGTGAAGATGACACAGAACGGCATTCGTCAGGAGGGTATCTCCCAGCTGTTGAGGGAGGGTCTCCGCCACGCCAGCAGCCTCGAAGTCCTTGACTTGCAGGATAACACCTTCACCATTTTGGGCTCCACGGCTCTCTCAGAGGTGCTTCCAGGCTGGACTTCCCTGCGCGAGCTCGGTGTCGGTGACTGTTTGCTCTCCGCTCGTGGTGGTGTGAAGGTTGCGCAGGCTTTGGCCGGTGCCAAGAACGAGAAGTTGGAAACACTTCGTCTGCAATATAATGATATCACGGCCGAGGGTGTTAAACAGTTCTTGCACGCGACCAAGACCGCACTGCCTTCGTTGCGCCGAATTGAGCTAAATGGAAACAAGTTTATGGAGGACGACGACAACGTCAATGAGTTGCGCGAGGTCCTGGAGGCTCGTAAGGAAGAGCACGGCAAGGATGACGACCCGGAGGAGATGTGGGGTGTGGACGAGCTGGATGAGCTCGAAGAGGAGAGCGACGAAGAAGAAGAGGAAGAGGAAGAAGAAGAGGAGGAAGAAGAGGAGAAGGCCGAGAAGTTTGTGAAAGACAATGTTCAGGCTGAGGAGGCCAAGGTCGCTCAGAAGCAGGACAAGGACGTTGATGAACTTGCCGAGGCTCTGGGAAAGACTGGTCTGTAAACACGCCCTGGCTTGACCGATCATTCGCCTACTCCCGTCATTTCCCATATACCCGATGCAGCGGCGGTACCTACTTGCGCGCAGGAGCTGCGGTCATGTCTAATGATGTGTCTAGGACCGGCTGGCATGCGTCCGTTGGTTACGGTCAAAAGAGTTCACAACAATGAGCTCCGGAAAAGACCGAGTCAACGTGCCAGTTGAAGTTGCCCTAACACCGCCCGCCGTGAGTTGCACCCGCGCTTGGATACGGCTGACGTCCTTTGTTTTATGCTTCATGTCCCCTTGTCACGCTCGCATCTTGGTATTTTTCAGGGACATTAGATTAGACAACTATTGGCCTGTTCCAACCATACGACTTAAATTTTGCCCCAGTGATGTATATAATGAATCAAAAATGAGAACGAAATCTACACGCAAGAGGTGTTACGTAGGAAAGAAATAAGTAATTCATCTTGGGGTTGATCTGGACATAGATACTGAGATAGTTAAGCTAACTTGTGATAGATACAACCCTAGACAGTAGTACATCTTATTCGTTTGCATGTAAAGCTCTCCAGATTTATCTGTCATTGTTCAGAGCATGTTTGATATTATCTAGGTTAGGCCTGGTGGTCCGTTGCCACTAAAGGCCTCCTGTGGATCATGTTTCTTCAACTCACACCAAAGGTGGTGATTCTCCCCTGGCTGGGCGTCTTCTGCACATATCCCTAAAGAAGGTCATCCCATTCCATTCTCTTCGTTGCATCTTTGCCACCATGCCGTCCTGAAGCACGGTAGTACAACCTAGCCAGTTTCTTGCAAATTCTGACAGTGCGGACTAGTTCACATTGATTGTATAGACTAAATAGTAAACCATACATCAGCCATCCAGAGCCTCGATAACCTATGTCAGGCTAATCAAGAAAAGCAGGCGGCTCTAGCGGAGAGGGAAGGAACGAAGGGGAAGTGGTACTCTTCTTTGAATCTAAGATCTATCTGCGCTTTTGTGGCCTTGGTGAAGCGCCCTTGAATTCGGTAATTCTGATAACCGAAGTCATGGCGCTCGCATGCCCGCTGAAAAGGGAACCCAAAGGGGTTGCTTGGAGCCTTTGTGCAGCCATCAGAGTACCAGTCTAACTGAGGAGGGTCGTTTGCCTCTCTGCGAGCAGTGAAATCAGGCAGCTCGATGCCAAAAAGAAGCTCGTCAGTAATAGACTGGAGGCCCTGGCTTTCTGAAAGGCTTGTAGCGCCGTCATTTGGCGTGGGGAGCGGGAGGGCCAGGGCGGCTGGGAGGAGGGCAATGAGAAAGCTGTTAACCTTCATTGCATTATCGAGGTTATAGAGAGTTAGGGGGTTGACTAGTCAAGCACAAATAAAGGATTGAAGCTTGTAGCACCCCAAGAATGATATGTAGGCTGACGAGAGCCGTACACCATATATGGGTAAGAGTGTGAGGATCAGAAACATAGAGGAGAGAGCAACTTCTGCTCTTTCTATTTGTGGTCAGATGCTGCCTTATGTGAACATGATCTCAGTTTGTTCTTGCCCGGTGGTAGGCATCAACGCATCACAGTGATGACATGCTATACTGTTATCGCGCTTAACCATATCATGCTTAACCCCCAACTGACCCAAATATTACTGGCGCCAGTCCACTGGGCCAGCAGTAGTAATTCCAGAGAGCCTTGGATTGTAGCGAAGACTCTTAGCCTAAGTCATAGCCTTGACTCCGACCCATTGACATAGTCAATAAAGTTTATGCCAGGTAATACTGGAAAATGAAGTTAGGTATAATAGGCACCGCTCTTCTTTGAGAGTACTTGTATAACTATAACTATAACTACATAGTGTAGACGGGAGATCGGAACCGGAGAAACAGCTCGGGGGAAGACAGAGATTCTGCCATGTCTTACCGTCTTTCGCCCTTGTTGAGCGTCCAGAGGCCGATAGGAGACCATTCCGAAACAGGCAATTTAGGCTTGGCGTGGAGTATTGGGAATCGCGCGGAATCGCTGCCTTTATAAATTAATTCCGACTTTCACCTCTTCTTCCTCCACTCCATCCTGGATACCATCTCCTCAATCCCCCCTCTCGTTCGACCCCGTGTGTGAGGAGCGTTTCAGCATTCGCTCGTCCCAAACCGCACCTGCGATCATTTGCGCCGGCTCTTGAACGTTACGGTGAACTTTGTGAAGAGTGAGTGCTAAATCCCCCTCTTCCTTGCATCCCATTCACCATCATCTGCCGTCGGTTACTGCCAAAGCTATCCGGGCGCCTGGTACAGCATATTACTCGCGCATAAAATGGAGACGATTCATGATTTTGCATTAACGGAGTTTCCTGAAGAGGCACGTGCGCATGGGTTGTCCCGCCATACTCCAGTACCCGGCGACGTCAGCCTTCTTTTTTCTGAGAGATGGGTAGCTCGGGAAGCTTCGTATTCTCTATTGGTGATCCCATGAGCGGTCGCCTTCATCTAAAATCTAGCGCTCATAAGATTCATAGTCTTATGCTGGCTTGACTGGTCATTTTATCTCGGAATTTTCTGTGTTTTGCGCTAATCATAGAGTTTCGCCTGACAGGTACTTCGAAGTCTCCTGCCTCTCGTTTAGATCACATTGACATCATGCCCTTGGAAGCGAAGGAAATTGAGCTCAAGGCGAAGGCCTTGACGAAGGCCGCCACTCAGAATGAACCAGCAGCCAACATTGTATCCTTGCTTAAAGAGCTTCAACAAGGTGTGAAGGCGACGGAGGATCTGCTGCGATCCACCCGTGTGGGAATCATCGTCAACAAGTTCAAACAGCACAAGTCACCCGAGGTCTCCCGCTTATCCAGTGAAATCGTGTCCAGGTGGCGGAATGAAGTCAACAAGCAAAAGGCGAGTGGATCGCCCGCGCCCAGCCAGCGTTCAAGCAATTCGCCGCGCCCGGCTCAGAACGGAACCGCTTCACCTGCCGGTACGACGCCTACAGACAAAGCGTCCAAGTTGTCGGTTGCCCCGGATAAACGTACATGGAAGGCAGATGGTGTGGATGTCAACCAGACGGGAAGTAAGATTCGTGACAGCTGCATTGGGCTGATGTATGATGGACTGTGTCTGAACTCGACGGAATCTCCGCGTAACGTTCTGTCCAAGGCGTCCGCCGTGGAGGCCGCAGCATACAAGTCCTTGGGCCCCGAGACCAAAGAGCAGTACCGTACCAAGATCCGCAGTTTATTCCAAAACCTCAAGAACAAGTCGAATCCAACTCTCCGCATCCGTGTCCTCAGCAACGACGTGACCCCCGAGCAGTTCGTGCGCATGTCACACGACGAGCTGCGCTCCGATGAACAGCGCGAGAAGGACGCAAAGATCCAGAAGGAGAATATGGACAAGGCAATGGTCGCCCAAGCAGAGCGCAGTATCAGTACCAGTCTGCAGTGCGGCAAATGCGGACAACGCAAAGTCACATACACTGAGGCCCAGACGCGCAGTGCAGACGAACCGATGACTTTGTTCTGTACTTGTCTGAACTGCGGAAAGTCCTGGAAGCAGTAACTTCTTTCTTCCTCACTCCTCACTCTTCCACTTTTTTATCTTCCTCCGATTTATTGTTCCATTTCATCTTCTTACCCCACCTCATCTTTACTTTCTATAGTTGTTTTATCGAGTCTGTCCAATTACGCTACGGCGTGGAGTTTGGTTGCTTAAAAGAGGTCCTCATTCTCGGGGGGCAAGCAGGTTGAGCCCCGCGAGGTTTTTTTTTTTTTTTTTATCGTTACCATTACATTTTGACTATTTAGTGCCGGTAGATAGATGATTAACGAAGTGCGTTGACTGCTCACAATCAATCAATTAATCCACCAAGACAACAAACAACATAAGATGATATTAATATCGAACCATACCATCGACGTCATAATGAAAACACTCCCCTCACCACAACCTCAAATAACAACAACAATCACCATCACCAAAACAACCAAATCCCCAATCCTCAACCCAATCTATAAGAAAGAAAAGCCCTCCCTCCCCCCAACACTCAAAACAATACAAAAAGTAAAAGAGAGAAGAAAAGGAAAAAAAAAAAAAAAAACCCAAAGATGTCCAAACGAACCTCACTCCTCACGCGCACGCGCACACTATGCCAAAACTTCTCCTCCAGCGCTCCCCTCCCAACGCTCCTCTCAAACTTCACCCAAAACACTCCACCCACAGCCCTCGAACACGGTCTCCCGCAACTCGCCCCTTTCCTTGGGCGCCCTTTCACCGGCCAGGAAGGACTACGACACTACTTCGGACTTTTGTCTGAGCTGCTTACGATTGAGAAGATGGATTTCGAGCCGGAGGAGAAATGGGTGGTGGATGAGAGGGCGATGGCAGTTTCGTTGAGGGGGGAGGCGAGGTTTCGGTGGAATGAGACGGGGCAGGCTTGGGATGAGACGTTTGCGTATCGGATTGGGCTTGCGGAGGAAGGGGGGGAGGTGAAGGTTGTGGGGTATGAGGTTTGGGCCGATACGGGGGCGGCGTATTTGGCTAGGGTTGGGGAGTTAGAATAGGGGGTTTTATCATGTGTATTTCATGCCTCTCTTATTTTGTTTCCTTTTACTTGTTTGGTTGGGGAAGAAGGGAGATGTATGATATGATTGAGAGAGAAGGTATGTGTATTTGGAGTATGATAATAGTAATTGTATCAGTTCTTGTCTACATTCCAGTCGATCCAGCCGATGTTCCCCGATTTCCCGTCTGGATACTGGAAGACTCTTGCTGGGGAGCTGTATCTCGAGTATTCTTTGTCGTCCATTACTATCGTGACGTTTCCGTCTTTTCGGCCTGTGGCGTTGAAGCCCGGTCCGAAAGCCTTGTACTCGGCCATGACGGTATCCTTGTTCAAGCGACCCTCGCCATCGACGATCCAGTCGATGTACCCAGCTGGAATGATACTTGCGTCTTCGGAGGTGCGCGCGAATATAGACCGGTGCTGGCTATTCCATGGACGGCCCAGGGCGCATTTACCCCGGATATCGGGGGCTATGGATGCATTGGCTGCCTTGACGGTAGAATCGACGATGTACACGCCGTAGTTGTTGGTGAAGGTAGTGTTGGTTCCTTTCCAAGCTGTGATACCGCCGCCGCAGTTGCGCAGAAGAATCTCAGACGATTGAATCCAGGCGGTGCCGAAGCCGTAGAGAAAGTCAGTTTGGCCGGCGATGATGCTTTTGTGGAAGTAGGCGTTGCCCAGTTTACCCACGTAAACCTGAGTTCTTTGGTTAGGTTCAGTTCACACTCGACTGCAAGAGAGGGGAAAGCGTACAGTATCCTGGTAAGAATAGAACCCGCAGTGATAGAACCCACCATTGGCGCGACTGAAGCTGATCGCATGCGCCGGCCCATCGGAGTAGTCTCGCCATGTATTCGTGAAATCAATATTGTATGCCCGGAAATCGACGTTGCCGAACGGTGTATCCTCTGGTACAGGATATCCTGTCGTGCCCGATCCTGTATAGCTTGATTCCAGCGTGGGCGCGACGGTCAGGACGCTTGAGAAGACATTATCCACTGCCTGGCCGGTATTGTCATGGTTGGCTTGGGCCCAGGTAAGAGTGACTTTGTTTTTGGTAGCATTGTTAGGGTCATCAGTCTGTCCGAGGAGCGTAACAGGCCCGGACCGAGTAACATTTACTTGCTCCTTATACGTTCCTGGGAGGATGAGGATGGTTTGGGTGGTGTTATCATTCGGGAGGGAAAGGATGGCGTCTTGCACAGTGGTGAAATGGGCGGAGGGGTCGGTCTTGGAGACAAGAATTGTTCCTTCAGGACAGCTGAGGGCCGTTTGACAGGCATATCTAGAAGTTTGGAGAGGGCTTGCAGATGCGAAAAGGGCACCGAACAGGAGTGATAGCCCCGGTGAACGCATGGTAACCAGGTTGTATGGTGGGAATCCGCTGGTATGAACAACCAATCCCTCTCACACGCATCCCCGAAATGCAGTGTGAATCTTTTATACTTCATATCGGAAAATCTGTCTCATGTTCTTTTACCCCGGGAAAAATTGCGGGGAGACACATAGCAGTAAACTCAACGCGGATCAATACCGTTGGTCAAGCATACGCAGCCAACTCCGACTGTCACAAGGCTTATCCATAGCCCAAGAGCTTGTATAACTACCTAAGTCACTAATTGGACGAATCTGGGGGTTCTGGGGATTTGATCACTCCGCATTTGGGCGTAAATTTCCCCAGACCAGGAGACGGAGAAATTCGATGTAGTAATGCGGAGAATTGCTTTCCACCTGTTAGCATCTTTAGTCCAAGGATTAAAGAACGGGAGAATTATTTCGTATATGGAGTTAAGTATAACACGACCGGTATGTCAATTATGGATTGTAACTTTGAGAGGCTTAATCATTCTACCGCTTAGAATCAATCATATACCCAGTATGAGGTGGTCCTAAGGTGATGTCGCTATGCGGGGTGCCGTATGTACAAGACATTGAGGAAGAGAGCACGGGCATAGGCTCAGACGGCGCAGTTTCACATAGAGCGGCTGAGTAAAGAGGCAGATGTACTCTTTGTAGGTGAACAATAAAGACAAAGCAGTAGCATATCATGAGTCCACTGTGTTTTGAATTCACCAAAACGTCACGGTACTCCGGCAGGTGACTTTCCACTTTGGGACAACATCGGACCACTTTCAGGCCAGGCGAACTGGTGCCTCAGATTACAGGCCAACACAATCATCCCACTGAGGGATTTTCTGCTTCTTTCCTTCTGTTTCCTTCTTTCACATGGACCCCCAATACCAGAGCGGGGCGTACCTTGCAGCAATTGTTCATATGATCAATACTACACAGTAGGCGCATAGTCCGTCGCGGTGGACCGAACCCACCACAGCTTTTGAGCTACTTAGCTGGCCAGCTCAGCTCCAAAGAACGCTAGCCCAAACTACACAGTACTACTACCCACTCCGACTACTCAGCTTGCATGATTCAGATATTCGAGAATCAACCTCGGTGTTTTCGCTCTATCGGGCGGTCTCCGAGGGGTAACTGTTACGTAGTCCGCGCGGTTGAGATAATGAGGGCCCACCGTACCTGCCAAGAGGGGCTCTGGGTGCGTTGAGTGGACCGTGTCTAAGATGAGACTGAGCGCAGTCCAGATTTGCCGATCCGAATAATTGTCAGGGGGAGGGGAAAAAAAAAAAACCCCCCAAGGTGACCTGAGCAACGGGCGAGGGAAAGAAAAAAGGAAAAAAGAGGAAGGAAACATAAATCAAAATAAAAAGAAGTTGAAGAGAAATTAAGAACAAAAGAGAGAAGATTGTTAGGCAAGTTGATTTACTAGAAATGTAAAAGAGAGAAAAAATTCTTTGGAAACCCTTGATTTGACTAATTTACCACTATTAATGACATACATACATGATAAAAGAAAGGAAAATTCACTCTATAAACGTAGAGCAAAGTAATAAAGGCATAAAAAGTCTATAATACGGGGTAAAATAATAAAGCCGGTGCACCAGCTCATGCATGTATGCTCAAGTGATATCCAGATCGGATAATATTAAAGGAAATGAGCGTAATCAAGCGTTTACTCTTCCTCTTCAACCTCAGCACGGGCACCCAGCATGTAGCGGGACTTGCCGTGGGCGTCAACCTCGTGCTCAATAGCCAGCTTGGAGAGGTGGCTGAGCATGTTCTCGATCTTGGTGTCAGCCTTGGAACGGTTCTTGCGGCCAAGGTTGTCAAGAGCGGGGATGATGGTGAGGAGGTAGTAGACGACAGCAATGATGATGGTGACACCGATGGAGTAGGCCCAAATGACGACGACAGTGACAATGTCGACGTCACCGTTGACGGAGAACTCAGCCTGGCTGGGAGGGCTGGTCTGCTCGTAGTCACCAGAGAGCCAGCCGAACACACAGAACAGGGTGGAGAGGACATCGACAACGAAGATAGCACCGACCAGCTGCCAAGAGGGCCAAGTCTTACCACCACGGGTAACGAAAATCAGCCAGTTCTCAGTAAGAGCAACCTCAAGGAAGAGGATTTCCTGAGGAGAACCGAAGTTCTCGATGATACCACCGTTGGAAAGGAAGAGAGAAGCACGGATGATCCAGGTGGCAGCGGCAAGCAAGATACCAAGGATGACGGAGATGACCCAGATCTTAGGAAGCTGCCACTCGACGGGACGCTGCTCGAAGTGGGCGTTATCGTAGGCGATAGCAATAGTAGCCAAGTCAGCGAAGAGGGCAATGAAGACAATAAGATCAGCACGCATGGTCTCCTCGATGATAATCATGGAGGTAACGAGGTAGATCTCAAGGTGGAGACACAGAGCAATACGGTACTGAATGTAAGCCTTCATACGCTGGAAAATCTGACGAGCGAGCTTGATAGCATCGACGATAGTGGAAAGACCAGGGGCAAGGAAGACAATATCAGCGGCGGCCTGGGCGGCTTCAGTGGAACCCTCGACGGCGATACCACAGTCAGCCTTCTTGAGGGAAGGAGCATCGTTGACACCGTCACCAGTCATGGCAGTCAAGTGACCACGCTGCTGAAGCATCTCGACGACCTGGTACTTGTGCTCGGGGAAGACCTCAGCGAAACCATCAGCCTTCTCAACAAGGTCGTACTGGGCAGAGCCAGCAAGACCACCGTGGATAAGACGCTCAGAGTCGTAGACCTTGGTGCTCAGGGCAAGCATCTTGCAAGTTTCCTTAGCAATGGCAAGAGCATCACCAGTCAACATCTTGACGGAAAGACCAAGGTGCTGGGCCTCAGCGATGGTGTGAGCAGTATCCTCACGAGGGGGGTCAAACATGGGGTACATGCCCAGAAGTTGCCAGGGCTCACCCTCCTTCTGGACGGCAACACCAAGGGAACGGAAACCACGGCGAGCGAATTCAGCAGACTTCTCACGGAACTTGTTGGCCTCCTCCTCGGAGCACTCAGACATGTTGAGGATAGCCTTGGGAGCACCCTTAGCACAGACGTAACGGACACCGTCGCAAGTACAGATGGTGGTGATACGCTTGGAGACGGGGTCGAAAGGAGTGTACTTCTCGGTAACCCAGTTGCGGGCGAGGATCTCACGAGCCTTGGGGTAACGACGGAGAGTAAGAATGGTAACCTTGTCGATGGGGTCGAGGTTCTTGACGTTGTGGTTAGAGGCAATAGCAGCAACAGCCATCATCCAGTTAACATCAACACCCTCGTTGACGTAAGGCTCACGGATGGAGAGCTGGTTGGCAGTAAGAGTACCAGTCTTGTCAGAGCACAGGATGTCAACACCAGCAAGGGATTCGATGGCAGTGAGCTTCTGAACAATGGCCTTCTGCTCAGCCAGGTAGGCGGCACCGACAGCCAGGGTGGTGGTGGTGACGACAGGGAGACCGACGGGGACACCAATGATCAACAGAATGAGAGTCCAGCGGAGCAAGATGTTCTCGTCGTTCTCAGGAGTAGCGATCCTGACGTGACGGTAGAAACCACCGATCCAGGCAGCGAGAATCCAGAACATGACGAGAACCAGGAGAGAAGTACCAATGTTGTCCATGACAGCCTTGAAGTGACCGGAATCAGAGGCACCCTGGACGAGGGCAGCGGTCTTACCGACGAAAGACTGCTTGGCGGTAGCGACAACAATACCGTAGGCCTTACCACGCTTGCAACCAGTGGTGTAGTAGCAAGTGTCAGCCATGTACTTGTCGACAGCAAGAGATTCACCAGTGATGGCGGACTGGTCAACGGCGACCAGAGAGACGCCAGCACGGGCCTCAATGCCAGTTTCGTCCTCGTCGTCATCCTTCTCCTTGAGGGTATCATCGTTGGCGGTGGCGAGGTATTCCTTGTAGGTCTCGAACATCTCGGGCTTGGAGTAGTCACAGATAAGGCGGACATCGGCAGGAACGACGGTACCTTCCTCGACAACGACCTGTAGAGGCAATTGGTTAGTCAATGAATTCCAAAGCGTAGAAACATAACCAGCCAAGCACATACGATATCACCAGTAACAAGCTCACGAGCAAGGATCTCCTGCTCTTGTCCATCACGAATAACAATAGCCTTCATGGCAATGTCACCCTTCAGAGAAGCAACAACGTCGGCGGCCTGCTTTTCCTGATACCAACCGACAACAGCGTTAAGCATAAGAATACCAATAATCACACCCAAATCGATCCAGTCACGCAGACCAGCAGCGAGCAAAACAGCAAGTTCCATAACTAGTAGGTTATTAGCGGGGCTGCAATCCTTTCCAAACACATTGCTGTCGAAAACATACCATAGAGAATAGGACCACGGAAGTAACCAATGAACTGAACGAAGAAGTTGGTCTTCTCAGTAGTCAGTTCGTTCCAGCCAGTGCGCTTGCGACGAGCCTCAATATCAGCGCCACGGAGACCAGCACGCAGGTCGGTCTCGAGCCACTCATCGGGGCAGACGAAGCCTTCCTCAACACCATCGCCTCCCTTCTTCCAGAACTGCCAGCTCTTCTTCGCCTTCTTGGTGCTCATAGCACCAGCAGAAGAGGTCGAGCCACGGCGCTTGTCGCGAGCAGTCGAGATATAACGGTTAAGAGCGGCATACTCATCGAGGTTGGCGCCATCACGGTCACCATTCTCCACGTCGGGAGCATAGGAGATTCTCCGCTCCGCCATTGTTGCTTCGGCTCACACAGCCTTTGGGACCCAACAATATGAGCAGATGCAAACAAAGTATGGCAGGAATGGCAAGAGTCGGAATTCCTATAGAGAGAAGAAGAAGAAGGGAGGGGAGAGGGGTGGAAGGGATGTACTCTTTAATATGTCTGGATGGGGGGGGTGAGCGAGATTGATTTGCACGGGACCTGAACAAACACGTCTTGGTCTCTAAGCTCCAACGGGCGACCTTCCCTGTGCGTAAGCCCACTTTTTTTTTTTTATTTGGGTTCTAAGTTTCGGGGTGGTGTGGCCGGGTGCAGTAGCCACTTTGATCGAAAGTTCACTGTCCCTGAAAGGCCGACCCGACCTCCGACCCTCTTTGGTCCAATCTTCCTGCGCACACACATTTTTGCTTAACGGGACGTCCTCGCGAGCAGTTTTTTTTTTTTTAATTTTTTCCACCTTCACATATTTCTCATTTTTCATTTTCGCCTTCCCTGAATGGCTGAATTCTCCAAAATATTTGTGGGCCCCTTACCGCATCCAGTTTAGCCTTACCCTTTGGAAAACTCTTACCTTTCCATATTAACACGATGGTACGCCGCCTTACGCCTCTGGTGCCTTGTCCTCTATGCTCAATGGGGTAATCTCTACTGTACGGTTAGTCTCCATGACCGGCAGCTCTGTGCCGAGTTCGCCCCCCTCTCCTCCACTCTCTCCATACACTTCACAGTAAGCGTAAACCACGGGCGATGAGAGGATTCTGGGGTGTCATGGTACGTTGCAATACATCGGTAAAATCGGCCACAGGGCAAAATGCCACCCCATGGAAGGTATGTGACTTGTAAAATACCATACCGCTTGGCCCGGTCTCCATCGGTCTAGTTATCGGCGAGTCTCTCGCTCTCGTACCTGACTCTGGGGGTGTGATTGTGGGCAAAAATTCTCTTACGGTACGCAGTGCCGCGTGCGGGTGGCCCTCGTTAATTTTCCTCATCCTTCCCATTCAATCTCGATTTTACTATGCGCGATTTTCCAACCGCTTGCGACGAGGCGTTTTTTTTTTTTTTTTCCCTTACCAAGTCACCATAGTACTAATTTCCATTCGAATAATCATAATCATCAAATTTGCCGTCAAAGTTCCAGAAAATCTGAGACCGACAGGAAAGGGCAAAATGAAGGATAAGACAATGACAAGAAAAACTATCGGTTTCTGTTATCTTCCTAGTTCCTGCAGCAAATGACAAGTCAGGGTTTGCATCAATTTACTTTTGATTTCATTTTTCAATTTTCTTATTTTTTCTTGTCTTTTGGACCTCCTTGCAGAGGCAAAAGAAAGACTCATCTTCTTGAATCCAATAGTAGCAGTAGATAGAGAGGATGAGATTCCGAGTAAGGTAAAAACGAAAATGTTCCGTTACGGGTGCATACGAGACATACTGGGCAAACAAACAAAACTAACATTGTTTCTGCTTGGCCCAGCTGTTGCAGCAAAATACTCCGTTTGGTTACTTCAAAGTTTTCCTTCATACGGTTACCATTCAAGGGCCGTCCTACCCGACCTTCCCGTCACCAATAACCACGAGTTCAGCCAACCGGGAAAGAGCAAGGGGCGAAACGAAAATCCCATCCCATGCCATTTCCGGGTGCAGGGCAAAAAGAGGGTAAATTAAAAAAGAAATAAACAAACACAATCTCGAGTCCTAGACGCGATGACACTGCATGGTTAGATTATGATACGATGCTTCCAACAGGGTTTAATCAATGGATCATCGTGAGACTCCATTCGAGAGTAATAACGTCGTAGTATTAATCGTCTCCGTGGTCAGAAGTCCCGACGGGAAATGTTACGGGGAAAGGAAGAGAAAAGTCAGTACGAATTGAAAGAGAGGTACCTTTTTTTTTTCCCTTTCCCTTCTTTCCCTTCCATCTTTTTTCCATTGGGAACTCAAAGGTGGTTATTGTCAAGCCATCATGACTCAAAATTACACTTTTCAATACAGCATCGTTACCACATCTCATCGCATTCACATCCAGAACATCAGTAACGACGCTATTCCCAAACCCAGAGGTCATTATGTCATCAGGATTAGTATTTCCTATCGATCATTTGTTGTTATCAGCAGTGATGATGATGATGGGCAATACTAACTATTATCTTCTGCAGACGCACTCACTGGTCATGTCCCACGACCCGCTTAATTCCAATTATGAATTTATTTAAAATTATTTATTTTATTTTATTTTATTTTATTTATTTCTTCTTTTCCTGGTTTTCGATTCTGATTAGTATTATTATTTATCTAATGTAACTAGAAACCCACACTAGCTCACCCAAAAAAATACTAACCCGGAGTCGATCGTTCTTGCTTCCCACCAAAGACCAAGCGCGTATGACGACTGGGCGTCGAGAAGAGACTCCACTCCACCTTCATTAGCCTCGCTCCAATCCGCATCTTCGTGAACGTTGATTGAGTTTCGTCCCGTCCTTGTCTCGTGGGGAGCAAAAGGTCTCCATTTACGAGCGTCATTTCCTGTGAGTGGTCTGTTGGCCGTGAGAGTCTCCGCCAACTAGTCAATCGCCCTCTCCATTTGGTTGCTTCTCGATTATTGTGATGGGATCATGGATTATTATTCTGGTCTTGCCATTGAGTAGCTCTTCTCGGTTCCCACCACCTATCATTAGTCCCGTTTGGTGTATAAGACTAGGAGCTATAATCAGCTTGAACTACCTGAGAATAGATTAGAGTATAGCTTCAGACCTCCGTAGCATTTGCCTCACACCTGGGTTGCAATCGATGATTTCATCGGCGTTGATCTTGTGAAGTCATAGCCATCATCATATCTTACCTATCTACATTGCTATGAGGTCCATCCGATTTGGATGCTCTCCTGCACCCTGAACGGCGGGGGGGGGGAAGATAACCACGTTGCGTTGCGACATTTTTCCATGGGCTTGACAGGCTGGGCTGTATGCATGCATGCATGATAATGACCAATGGCCCTCCTGCAAACCAAGGGTGTAGAAAAAAGCGCTTGCTCATGCATGATCATGCCCGCCGATCGCCCGTGGCTGGTCCTTTCTCCGATATGATCCTGTACTGAGGTCCGCATCATGACAGGTGAATGAGCGATATGACTATGAAAAGGCAAAAAGCCTCGCGCTAACTAGAGCGTCATCATGCCGCAAAAACGGAAACTCCAGATTAGGATAGATTCAGGTTGGAAAGTCGATGTATCCAATTAATGAATGTAATTGATTTGACAACACAAGGGTGCATTGGAGTGCCTTTAATGCCCATGCTCTCTGCTATGCATGCATGGGCTTTGACACGATCATCGTCACCACTGCCAACCACCGTTGTCTATCGTCCACGTCGTGGTTGCCGTTGGTTGCCCATCCCCCAGATCGGCTGACATCTCGCATAGGTCTGATAGACCAACCTCTTTTTTTCTTCAATATAGTTTCCTAGACCCGGTTTATTCCCTCACTGTCGCTCGCTATTATCCATGATACTACAGGGAAATTGCCGGTTCGGGATCTCCTCCACACTTTTAGCTCCTCCCACAGAAGGCTTGTCTGTATACGAGAGCGAGTAAAAGTACGGTAGTATAGAATATACGCCTGCCAAGGCTGTTCCTCCACATTCTGATTTAGTTTATTTATTTGCTTTTTGGTATGGGGGTAAGGCCCTCTGTAGTCTGTAGTACGTACAAAACCCGCTCTTGCGGGATTCGGTGAGAAAATCTGGAGTAGATAGACACAAAAACCCCATACAATGCTGCAGCAGAAGAACGACGAGGTCCATGTCGGGATATTTCGAAGCTTCGGAGGGTCAATCGGGGCCAGTCTGGACCCCCATACCGCCACCTTCCTTATTCAAAAAATAAAATTAAATTAAAGATTAAAAAAAAAAAAAAAAAAAAAAAAACCAAAAAAAGATAGATAGAGGATCTCCCGCTACCAACGTTCTTTCAAATCGACTAGACTTGGAGACTGTTGCGGAGTATCTACCGTTCTTCATCATAAAAAAGACCTCAGACCTCAGACCTCAGACCTTTAGACCACCCATCCCCATGGAGTCTAGTAAGACTACGGAGTACAATGGTTATGGTATCCTCAGCGACAGGAGATTTCGGGGAGAAGGATGACCTGCATCATCCCTACTCCATACCATATCTACGGGGTTCACGATCCCAGTTGTCTCAGTCACATGTGCGACTCGGGGGTTTGAGTAGAAGATGCCATGTGGAACATGGTAAATCCACCATTGGGAAAGAAAGGAATGCCGTTCTCTTTGTTCATCAAAGCTGTACGGTATGCTTGATGGTATGTTTACCTCGCCGACGGATGTCCTGTTCGCAGATCGAATGCTATCTGTTCCTATTCCAGTTAAATCTTTCGCGATAGTATAGACTACTGAATGAGGATAAGTACATAGCAGCAGCAGGTTAGCGGGCGCTTTCCGCGGCTGATGGGGACCGGTACGGCTACGAATGTCGCTAGTAGATACGCTTGCCCGTTTAGTACCCGCTCATCTTGAGTCTAGTGGTTACTGCTTATTGAATTCCGCTTTACTCCTAGCTCTGCAACAGATAACAAGGGAACCGTCATAAAAATAGCATAAAGATGATTTCACGAAGTACGGAGTAAGTACGTACATACTCGGGTTCTTGTCCCGATAAGCAGAGAAATAACGGGTTCTGAACGCGTCGTTACAAACGAGCCGAGGGAATTCCCCAGCCCCCTCCATTCCCCATTCCCTCGATAATATTACAAAGGTACGACTTGAAACATGAGTAGCTCTAACAGAATTAGTTCATAGTCCATACAGCTAGATCAAAAGCACCATCCGCCTACAGTCCCGTGCGCGCAACAAGAACAAGTTACTACTGTGCAATGATTACTTTACGTAGTTAATCGAACTCCGGGGGATTCTCACCGTTTGCCGACGCGGTTTATTTTACCTCAGTTTTGAGTGATGGGGTGTAACCGGCGGACGTCAGCCAAGAGTTCCTCTCTCGCTTTTTGATTCCCTCTCCATTCCTTTTGGTCTTGGTTGTTGTACTTACTGACCATTAATATTACATAACAATACCAGCTTACCTCATCGGTTATTCCTCTTCCTTGGAGGAAATGGAAACCCTTAGTGCAGAGCCCTAATCGATTACCTTATGAAAAGCATAGAATTTTCTACACGATGACAGTTGGCAGGGCTGAACCCAATTGCTCTAAGATGAGAATTACACTCATAGGGTAAATTCTATCCTAATAATTGTTGGTTATACCAGTGGGGGTTTTGTGGTGGAAAGAAACATACAAGATTTAGTCAAGGAATCGACTGGTGTTGGTAACAAAAGAACCCCACAACAGGACCCGTGGTTGAGCTCCTTCTATTGAGACTCAATTCTATGGCTTCGGGAATTCCTGACCCTGACCCAGTACCGTTGATAATAAATCAGGTGGATGTGATTGAGAGATGTGAAAAGTGGGTGGGTAAAGTTTTGAAATTTTTTTTTTTTGTCTTTTCTTTGACAGTGTCATCGACGTGTAGAATTTCCATGGTTTGGCTGTAACGGGTGTCAGTCAAAACCTCATCCAGACAAAGAATTTTCAACCCTCCGACGGCAAAGAGGCAAAACCAGTCTCGTTCTAGAAAATCGAAGAATAAGCCAAGAATCTACCTTACTGACTGACGTCGCGGACAGCAAATACCTACATGGACAGATCTTCGACTACGTAAATGCCTCATGCCATGGACTGGAGATGGTTGTCGATAAGTGAGTGATATCAGTAGTCAACTTTTCGATATGCATTAGAACAACACACTATTATCCCGCAACGGGTCCCAGCCAACCAACAGTGAGGCTGTCGACTTAAACGGGCGAACGAAGTGGAAATAATCGCCACCGGATTGGGGACGCCGCAGCTCTGATGGGGGTGTGGCTCCATCCGTGACTCGCCCGACCGCTTTCGATGCCCGTTCTCGACGTTTTCTAGAAAACTGGATCGAATGGAACGGTGCGTGTTAGGTGCATTCTTCGTCCAAGAAGCTGGGATTCGCCTTTGGGTCGCATTCTAGTCGGATGTCGGCAATCTGAGCGTATCTGAGTCTTTTTGTGCGTGATGTTGTTTGGTTGCATTGTTGTTTGGTGGATGGTGTGGACATGTGAGATGCAATTTTCTATTTTATTTGTCTTCAAATGGTTTACTCTAGAATGTTACGTCATAATCGGCAGTCCGAGGAGATGCTTTTTTGTTTTCCACACACACGCGCACACACACGGTCGGGTAAATTGGTCGGGATTCAAGAGAACCACTGGCAATTGGACTCAATTAATTGGGATTTCCCTCTTTGGGACCTGAGGAACAGCTTTCCCTGTCGGGCTAGACCGTGCGGTCTCGTTACGTAAGTTTCGACAGATGAGTAAGCCCCTACCGCTTTGGGTAAGTACCTCTCATTTCCCTAAGAGAGTATCCACGGTGCCTCTCACTATCGACCGACTGACTAGAGCCGCGTACACTCACACCACACACAAACACACACACACACACAGATAGTTTCTGAACGAGGAAATTATTAGATTCTCCTCATCATGTCCCGGAAGATGTTGCCGGTCTCGCCTTATCTACGTGCATGGTGCTAGTTGTGCGACGGCGCTAAGGACAATTGTCCGCCCGGATATTACTTTGACATTGTGGAATATATTTCCTGATGTCCTTAAATCTTCAACTACGACGTACCTATACCAAAATGTCGACAGATAGCACCGTCATGCGCGAGAGAATGGCGCTATCTCAAATGGATCACCGAGGTCTTCCGTGGTTCTGAATGAAACATAGCTAACGAGCTGTACCTACAGTAGCACCTCTTTTAGCCCGCTCACTAACCGCTAGTAACAGAAACGGGGAAATTACTTCCCACTCACCGATGCTAAATTGCAAATAATCCCCCCAATCCCCACCGGCGATCGCCCGTCGCCAAGCTGTCTCATCGAGGATCGTGGTGAGGGATTTTCTTCCAGTACGGTCGTATTATCGTCGCTTCCCGAGGTTGCTCCATGGTTTGGGTGTGGTCTTGTTCGCCGTCTTGGACCTCTTATATTTTCTAGATACAGAATTGATCTCGGTTGTGCTTGCCAAGAGCCAAGACATTGTCCATCGGGACAGCCATTGGGAAGGGGAATCAATTATTGTCTATCTATACATAAATCACGGGGATTCCGTTCATGTCACACCTGCAGGACTGCACAAGAATACGACATCGGCTTGCCCCAGATGGGGGCGTTTGCTCATCGAGATCCCATTTGCAGTTTAGACGGAGGCACATCATCTCTTAGCGAAATCCTTCCCACCTTTCCTTTCCTGTACAAGACGGCTGCGCTCAGACGAAGCTACTAACGTGTCCTGCTACTATGAGAGATTTTCCCCCATTATTAGGCCCTTTTCTCTCTACGGTGCCACGGTGGCAGCGGGCAACGCCAGCGTGACGCCAATCGGCTTGTTCAATTATATTACTCCATGGAAATCATAGATAATCGGTCATAAGATGATAAGAGCACCGTGCAGCTACCAATTGCCAAATCAAAAGGGGAAACACAGTGGTCGTCTCGGGGTAAGGCCGAGCCCCGACTCGGAGATGATCTGACCATCAGTTGCCTCCAACCCATAGCTCGCTGCCCCCATTGTCCCTGCGTCATATTGTGCGTGATTGTCATTCATAACCATTATTTAGGATTCTGCATCGGCTACACGCGGTCTCGTCGCCGCTCTAAGGGACTTCTTCTACGAGTAGTGCGAACGGTTATCTCGGCGTGCAACATGACGACCGGAAATTAAATTCTAGCATTGAGAAATCAACGCAATTCTTTTTTCTTTCCAGGCCCTAATCTCCATGAAAATTTCAATAATTTATGAGAGGTTTCCATAAACCGGGTGCATCTGACATGACATCGGGATATTTCACTCCTCGGCAAGGTCCTGGTCTCGGCCCAGCCCCCAAACTCGCCGCCATCGGCGTCGCGGGAATCGGCACGCGATGGCCGCCTTCCCTTCCCTATCACAATCATCCTATTTGGCGCTGATTTTTCTCAAGACGTTTTCTAGCGTTTCTACCTAACTGTCTATCCCTGGATATGATCACGCGACTCCGTCGATGTTCCATGGTTGGAGCAGTCGGTCAGCGACTAAGAACTTTCGTTCGGCGGTTGACGCCGCCGCGACCCAAGATTAAAAATCTGTCAAGGCAAGATGCTCCATGAGACAAGTCTCTACCGACCATGTTGTTTCGGATGCTCCTGTGCCATGCAGTATGTATAGAACCATGCAGGAACTATGCTGGGAATTGGTCCGCCAAGGGAATAGAATGCAATAGGGTCGACGAATAACCTTCCTAGCGGAATTCTGGGCCCGCGATCAGAATCTCCCTAGGGAATATGATATCAGCGCCCGACAAATAGTTGTCTCAAGCCTGGGTCGTCGCAATAACGGAGGTCTATCGATTTGACCTGCAGAGTGTATGCTAAAGTATATTCAACCTATAGTAGGCTGTGTAACGCTCGCTGCCAAGGGATCTTCAGCATGGATATTCCCCGCATGATACCGTACATCCTGTATGTACGACCGTCTATCTGATCTCATCTGTATGTCCCGGCTCTCGTTAATGCAAGAATGCCAACCTCCTTGCGTGATGGAAGTCTGCCAGGCTGCGTCCCACAGGACTGGGAATAGAATGGCACATCGACCCTGCAGACTTGTTCATTGGAATGCTTGGGACCGTGTAAACGAGCTCTGCGACGTCATCGGAAGGTGCTCCCGACATACAGAGGCATACATGCACGCCTACTCAACCTCATACATACAGCACCCCATACGTCCCGGCCAAGCCAGGCAATGCAAGGCGAATCATCCCCCTCGGAAAAAAGCTGCTCCAAACCCTCCTAGAAGGCAGCAGGGACCTACGGGTGCATACACCATACAGTCCCCCGAAACGAGTTTCCGATCGACATCAGCGCGCTGATCGCTATCTGCCTACGACCAAATGCCTAAGCGGGCGATACCGCCGACGCCCCCATGATGTCAAAGTGTTCTATATTCAGTATACTTCGAGACATACGTAGGCCCTTTGTACACGCTGTTCAGATCCAAGACAATGGCAGTAGATGATTGATGGATGAATTGGAAAGACAATGATCCAACCCAGCCACCAGTTCAGGCAACACAGATTGTTGAACGTTCACTTGTAGTTGACAGGCAGTGATCGACAATGCGTCAGGGGCTGTGATGAACTTATTTCTTCACCGCCAAGAGGTGAAGTGTTCGTTCGCAGTGAACTGTATGGGGTCAAGAAGCCCGCATTGAGGGGTAATGCTCTGATGCATTCCGTGAGTTCATCACAAGAGATGAGTTGTCTCTAAAACACAGGGGTGTGTGTGTCGATTGTGACGACCCAACCACCTAGAAAATGAAGCAATCCATTGACCCCGCCAAGCAAATGATGTGCAGTATCAGCAAGGCTGGTTCTTGGCGGATTTCCCCCTTGGGGCAGGTTCAGTCTCTCAATAGCCCAAACTGCATCGTCAAATGGATCTCAATCCGACGATAAGGGAGAAACCGAAATGAAATCAATTACCTTGCAAATGACATAACAAGAATAATCAGACCACTATCGCTACACCTACCTCAAAGCCTCGCCGACTACTCAGCTTGGCAAGCAACGTTAGTGCGTCGTTTTCGACATCTCCCCCATGGAGTACTCCATATTTTTGCCCCCTACCCCTATAATATAACTCACATAATAATAATAATAATAATAATAATAATAATAGTAATAAGACCACAACCACCAAATAATGAACAAATAAATCAAAATTAATGAGTAGGATTATCCACCCCAAACCAACCTCATGATTCCACGTAGGAGAAGACGATGATGAACAATTCCCATTCCTCCCCCAACCATCTGACTTTTCTCCTGAAATTCCAATCCCGCCAAGGCCCAAAAAAAAAAAAAAAAAAAAAAAGACCCATGCATTCCTCTACAAACAACTATCGTTTCTTGGCAATTTCTCCTCCCCGAATTGAAGGGATACGCACTGCCCCCTCTCTCTCTCTCTCTCTCTCTCCAGACCAGACAAGAAAATACAAGAAAATAGACCCGAAAATCAGTAGATAGTAACAGCGATAGTAGTCTCCGCCAAGGGAAAAAAAAAAAAAAAGTTATCGTGTGTCGTGTCATTGATCGACGAGGGAGGCGGAGTTTCAATGTATGTTATACGTAGTATGTTATGTAGTTTGTTTTGCTTGATAAGATGAGTCTTTGTTTTTTATTTTTTACCTTTTTTTTCTTTGGCGCATTTTTGAGTTGAGTTGGGATTGTTGGGGGGGATGGGTTCGGGCGATTATTGTTTTTTTTATTTTTTTTTTTTTATTGGGATATAGTTTCCTTTATTTTATTTTATTTGTTGTATTTTATTCTTATTTTTTATGTTTTTTGAGGATAGGTAGGTAGAGAGGAAGAGAGGTTGATAGGATAGGATAGGTAGAGAAATTGAGGGATCTAGATCGGGGCTGTTTGTTTGCCCTGTTCAGTTCCGCCGTGGCTTGTCTTGGAAGATGGGGGATCTAGATTTGACATATCCATTCTATCTTGGATCCTACATAACTACACAGTACATAGTACACAGTATACAGTAGTAAGTACGTAGTTCTCCTACCCAACCCATACCATTAAACATGGAGTACAGGTATACAACATATCAAACCCAGGAGAAACACAACCACCTCCTTCCTCCACAATAGATAGTAAAACAAGTAGAACTAAGAAAGGGGATGAAATTACATCATCATCATCATCATCATCATCATCATCATCTGACAATCTCTTTCAATCAATCAATCAATCAATCAGTCTTGATTGACTTCTGCAATGCCACCACCGTTTTCAACGCCCCGGTCCACTTTGCATTTCTGCCTAGTTTGGCCGTGGTATTTCTTGGCTACTGGGGGGGAAAAGAGGGGGAGAAAAGTCGGCTGCGGTATGTTTGAAACAGGGTGTGTGTTTGGGTTGAATGCGGCGGGTATTTGGGTCGCGTTTGAGAATGTAGGTTTGGATGGGTGTGTGATGTTAGTGTGGGAGGGTTTGGGGTTTGGTTTCAGGTGGAGGTATGTATGTGGTTGGTGTTGGTTGTAGCTTGTAAAGAGTGAGTGGTTTGGGTGTGGTGTTTGTTGGAGGTAGGTGATTTTATCTTGTAGTGTAGTGGGTTGGTGTAGGTAGTGGCCAGTATGGAGTGATGCGTGGGATTGTTAATTTTATATATATGTCTGTATTGTTTCGGTTCTATTATATGTAGTTTAGATGTGTCTGGTGTTTTGTGGTGCTGTGAGTGTGAGTGGAATATATATTTGTTGTTTCGATATGTATATAGATATTAGTTTCGGATGAACAGCATGACATATATATATATATATACCTGCATAATAAGAGCTGTGTGATGTTAGTTAAAACATATATATAACTTATTTGTATCAATATATCAAACATTGTCAGTGGCTGGCTTGATCTCTACCTACCTACCTGCTGGCTTTGGTCAATTGTGCAATGTGAAGTTTAGGCAATATATCGAGATACGAAGGTCCCTTTTCATGTCTAGGATACTCGTAAAGATGAGTATTTGATATCCATAGTGCCGTTCTGTAGACGAGGACACAATTGGGACAATGATAGTCATATTCATCAGGTGCAATATCGATATGTGTGTGTATGTGTATAGAACCACCTTCCGACAGTGAGAAGTTCTGTCCAACCTGTGGTTTTGTGTGAGAATATATATCTCCTGCAATTGAACTGAATCTCGATTGATAGGTTTGCCATCTAGTAGAAAACACCGTAGAGCAGTAGAGGACAAGTTATGTAGAAGCAGGATGTCCCTTCTGTAGAGAAGAATATCCCAATGAAAGCCCAGGGACAAGGCGGCCTATGATATACTGCAACACGCAAGAAATGCCACTAGAAAGAAATCCTCGCACCCACAGTGCAAGGTACCAGACTCCCAGGCATATGTTTCTCAATCGCAAACTTAGCCCTCCAACCAGAGCAATGCCCCGGCAGCAGAACAGCAGGGTCTAGTCTCTGAAGGTCTTTGACAGTACTTTCCGTGTCGGCTGCAGTGCTAGTAGCAAGATGAAAGCCCCCAACAACCGCATAAAGAGGAACAGAGCCATCGAGGCTTTCAACCGCATGTCGAGAGCAATTGACGACACCTGCATGACTGCAGCCTGTGAACAGGACGACTCCTTTGCCTGGAAAGGTAACGCGTTAGAGACCACCCAGAGTAGAAGACCATAAGGATGATTCATTGGAAGCATACCCTTAAGATTACACATGAGAAAACGCTCGTCGGAAATAAGCTCATCAGAAAACCAATCCTTTTCCTCCTTGTCAAAGCGCATACCTCCTTTGACACCGTTTTCATACGCCGTCTGGCGGGGGATTTCGCCAGAGACCAGAAAGAAGTTGTCAAGCACAGTGTGTGCCTCATCATGCTTTTGGATGGCTCCCCCAGCTGCTTCGAGTTCCTCGAAGGTAGGATCCGCCTGAAGGGAAACGATGCTTGGACCCAGGGCAAGTCCGCGATAGTCGGGACGGTCAGGATGAAGATCTACTGACACTTTGTCTGTATGACCCTTGGCTTTTTTGGCCTCGGTTATCAATTCAATGGCTCGGGAAAGGCCGCCTGGGTTCTGTTAGCAGAGTTACATGAGAGAAAATCCATGAAGAATCAGTGAAACATAAGCTGTGCATACCGGAATGGTCCCGATGCCAATGGGATAATTGAACTAGCTCAACAGAAGACAGATCCGGCCGTAACCGCTTGACATTCCTCTCCCATATCTCGCCTTCAGGACCTGCATCGAACAGAACTGAGTGCTTTACATCGCCTTTTGTAGCTGTCTAGAGACAATCAGTATATATTGCCATCGATTCTTCCGGACGAAATGGAACATACCACAAGGATGGACAGTCCATGCGCCGAACAGCAAATGTCTTCCATCTGCAATTCCTTTTTGGCTTCACCTCGGTCATCTACTTCATGTGTTGAGTGTAGAGCAAGAGAACCCATCAGACCCGATACCTGGACGGTGTCCGGGGCAGGTGGGGAGAGGGGATCCAGCTCATTGTCGATGATAACAAGGGCTTCGAGAGAATCGACTTCTACGAGGCTTAGACTAGACATGTCTGTGACGTATCAACATGGGTCGAAGAGGACTCCCTTTTCTCTACTTCGTGAGGGGGTCGTGTGTTTTCTGTTACTATGAGCGGAAGGATTTAATGGAAACGTCAAATGCGGGGACGGAGGATAATTGTTCTTCCTTAGCCCTAAGATGACTACACTCATTACAGGGCGTGATAAATGTCGCTTTTTGGTTTGATTATCTACATATTGAAAAGACTGGGATATTCTACTTGTAGGCATCGGTTATCTCTGATGATCTAGGTGTATTCTGTTAGCTGGTTATAGATGTATGCGTGTCAACAGAGCAAGATGCATCGCAGGGAGATCTAGACCATTGTTATGACCCTCCTTAGCAATAGCAAGTACATGGTATATAACGAAGACATGTTATATAGCAAAGATATGACCAACTTCCATTCAATTTCCGTACAATTTCCATCAAACCGTTTATACTATCACTTGCTCTCATTGTTTGACCCAACCGACCCATCCACAATTAGGGGTCCCTCCCAGGTGGTGGCGGCCGAGTGCTGCTGATGCTCAAGCTGGCCCTCACTAGATGCCTGTTGGTCCTCATCAATAGCCTGTTCCAAAACCGGAACGTTACTGGCCTCCGCCTGCACAGGGTAGCTCTGCGCCTCCCAATTATGCGGATATGGGGCCACCGGGTAATTGTTATATCCCATCTGCTCGGAATAGTTCTGCTGCCCCCAAACGGGTGGATAAGGGCCAGGGGCACCAGCCATATAAGGGTTCATATAAGAACCAGAGGTGGGTTCGCTCGGAGTGGCCTGCTGGTACAGATACCCCTGTGGTGGCATCTGAAGGTAGTGCATCGGGGGAATAGGCATCGGGGGACACGGCACCGGAGGATATGCCACCTGAGTGTAGGGCACCTGAGGATAAAGCATCGGGGGGTATGCCACCTGGGAATAGGGCGCCTGGGGATGTACCATCTGTGCTATCTGTGCTATCTGTGCTGTCTGTGGCGCCTGGGACCCACTGGCAGGCTGATTCCCTAAATAACATATTAGCATATTGAAGCAAGTCCTTCATAGACAATTATGAGTACTTACTATTCCCGACTGCCATCTCAACCCTCAGAGGGCGGCCGTGCAGCTGTCGCTTCTCCATGCTGAGAGCTGCTTGGGCATGTCCAGGACGCTGTAGAGTGTTAGTTTCATGCTGCAGGCAGCTTGAAAGAAGCATATGATAGATGACTTACTTCGTACTGGACGAACGCCCCAGGCAGTTGCCGGCCTAGCTTGGTTCTGCTGTACTTGAGCGCCACATAACAGGATCCGTGCTTCTTGAATGCTTCATGCAAATCATGCATGAGCGTTTGTTGCTCGACGGTGACCGAAAGACTGAGAGTATGTTAGCATTCTATCAACATCGACGAGCAAGAGGAGTGATACATACTTTCCAACGAAGAGCCGGGCAGTCAGGCCATGACGTTGTTGGACCTCATCGAATGTGATTTGAGGTTCATTCTCAAGTGGAGGGTAAAACTCGTTGATCGGACGGTTAGGGTGGGGAGGCTGAGGGTAGATGTTCGTTTGTTGGATATTGTTGTTGTTATTGATGTTGTTGTTGATGTTGACGTTGTTGATGTAGGGAGCCATCTTGATGGATGTCTTATAGTTGATTGATATGGTATAGAAGATATGACTATGGAAAGAATATTTGTATAGTTTGGTGATAGGTGGGTGTGTATGGTGATGGATGGGTATGTATGAGTGGAGTAGAGAAGAGAATAGGGAAACAGAAAGAAAAGATCACTCGTCTGGCTTACAAACGTGCACTCAGGAACTCACAGTTAGCTCAGAATTTGATAATCATTTTCTTTTCTTTAATTTATGGATTGATCTGTGTAGGCTTCTATGAAAACCTAGGAACATAATCAAATCCACGGTCCAGTTATGGGGAGAGGCTCCCCATGGCCCGCTACCATGGCTACTAGATAGAATAAACGAGAGTAGGGGATACTAGAGAAGAGGCTATGCATCCGTTGGGTATTCCGAATCGGCTTGAGAGAGCTGCTGGTTTAACGGCGAGTTTAACGGCGGCTTTCATAGTCATGACGAGATGCTAACGACTCTTTGCAGAACTCTATACCACCTAGTAATGCCTAGCACATACAAGTAGTACATAAACAGCACAAGAAACAGAATGGCTCAACATTTGGGATAGTTTGGTAATGTTTCAGGCAGACCTTGGAGAAATTTTTACATAAACGGGAACCCTAACTCGCTGGAGGAGGGACCAAGGGCGTTACACTTCAGCCTCAAGTGTTGAGGCTATCACTCGATTCAATAAAAATAACTAATAATGCTGTGTGAATAAAAAAAAGGCGATATTACGGTTCATTGGCTCCACAACTTAACTGCATTTATTTCAAACTTCTACATTGACCTTAGAAACGCCCACCTCAACGTAGTCAAGGAACTCCTGGACCAAGGAACCAAAGCTTGTTTCTCCCATACTACTGCCAGAGATGCAAGAAGAGCCGCAGGCCAGGGTCGACCTGTCTTAGAGAAACCTGGGGTCTGAAAGCTAGACTTGCCCATTTGTTATCCTCTCGACCATTCCCAAGTCTCTGTTTTTCAAAATTCTCTAAGGTACACTTCTGGCCGACCAATAATAAATGGAATAAAATACCATTCATATTTATTACTGGGAACCCACAGCAGTTTTTGATTATGATGACTATTGTATGTTATCCTATCCGGACGTCATCACTGATTTTTACTGGGGATAAAAGCACAAGGACAATATTTCACATTAAAGGTGGGCGCCACTGATACTTCCATGTAACGCTATTGAGTCAGGACATAATTACTAGTATTGAAAAGCTCGTTTTTGATAAACTCCCATGGATGTCGTTGTTCTGAAGTTGTATAGATGGGTTTCCCGATTGGGATGATTTAGGGCTGAATTTGGCTCGGCGTCTATACTGGTGCTTTCACGCAGTTGAACGATGCCTAGGTGAAGATATGCTGCTCTACAAACAGTTCGGACTTTTTTTGCATAGCATGTAAATGCACTATTAATATGTAAGTCATTTTTTCAACTCCTACTTTTAGAAGTATACTATCTAGTTCCCAAATAACACCTCTAATTTAGCGTAAATAAAGTTGACTTGGAGTACCACACGATCTGTTGGTCGCGCCGCGGGTCTCCCACAAAGTCGTCTTATGCCTACAGCAAGAGTTTAAAAAGGCAAATGGAGGTCTGTCATGTACGGGTAAAGATGATGGCATCACGAACCCGATGGCTACCTAGTAAAATACTCTTTAAAGTGTTTGATACTCGTAACGACGCATTTAATTTCTTTAATGCAAATCCTTGAGCCTGAAGGCGGTGAGCGGGGATTCAGTTTATCAATCAGTTCGAACTCACGCGACGTCATTTCAATCGTCCCCGAATTCCGAGTTTCTTCCCTGCCGACCATTTTATTTGGACTTTGAACTACCAAGTCTCTCCTTGAAAACGGTCATACCAATCGCACCATGTTTCCCACGGCAAGGTGCTTCGCTGCGAAGCCCGCAGGGTTCTTCAAGCGCAGCGCAGACGAACTGGGCCGCCTGTCAAAAATCGGTACTTAAATCCCCCCATTTCCTACGGTCGGACCCCCGATTTGCTCTTGCGATCGATCTGCTAATACCTTGGTTCTAGCCTGGAACTCGGAAGCCTTACATACCCCAACGAAACCCTACGTCCTCCTCGACTTCGAAGATGATTCCACTGTCGCCGGATGCAAGACAATGGCCGACCGCGCCGTCGGAGGATTCAGCACTGCCAGTTTAGACTACGTCCCTGCCGACCCAGCGACTCATTCGCCCGCACACGCTCGATTCCACGGAAGTATCTCGACGAAGCTACCCAATAACTGGCGCGTAGAACGGACGGGTACGATGACCTTTTCCCTCCCCCCCCCGCCCCCGGAATCCAACTCTGCGTGTAAACAAGAAATTGACAACAGAGCGATGAAAAAATAGGATACGCGGCTTTCCGTAACAAAGACCGGGGCCTGTGGCTCTTTGGACGACTTTTCTGGGATATGGATCCCTATTCTTACCTCGCTTTGCGCGTTAAGTCCGACGGACGTAGGTACACTGTGAATATTCAGACGGATTCGATCGTCGAGACGGATATCCACCAGCACCGACTGTATACTCGGCATCATAGGGTTCAGGAGGCTTCGGATGAGTACCTCTCGTCGCATGCGGCTGATGAGGCGGCGGAGTCGTCGGAGTTGGAGGAGGAGGACGTGTATCCAAGCCGCATGCCGGCTTCTCTTTCTGATGTTCCGCCAGAATCGACTATCATGTCGACGTCGACCAGTACGGAGACAGCGGGAACGACGGGTTGGGAGACGATCTTGTTACCGCTTAACGCGTTCGTGCGGACGAACCATGGATTGGTGGTTGAGCCACAGACGTCTATCCTGCGGCAGCGGGTGAAGAGTATCGGTATTGGACTTACAGATCGGGTGGAGGGTCCATATGATCTGCGGATCCATAAGATCTGGGCTACGAATGGTATGAGTGAGGCGGAGATCGAGGAGGAGAGACGTATCTGTGGCGCGGATGCGTTGCCTCTGGACGAGGGCGTCCGGACTGGCTGGACGCAGGGGTCTGCGCAACAGCATGCGAGTCAAGCGGAGGCGCCAAAAGCGAAGAAGGGATTGAAGGCGTTGCGTTCCGAGTGGGATCAGTGAATGGATATTAGGTTTAATTTGTATAGTAATTTCTATTTTTAGGTCTCTATACCAGTTTTCAACTTGACCAGTAAAGATTTCCAGACATTTTACAATTGAGCGTTATATATACGACATTTTCGTTTTGGCATATACCATCTCCCTGACTAGACTATAGCAGCCTTAGTTACCACCAGTGATCCGCTCCCACGCCTCACGGTATTTAGCGCTCGTCTTCTGCGCAATGTCGTCGGTCATGCGTACACCAGGCTTGCCCTTCAGTCCCTCGCTCGTCAACCAGTCACGCAAGAACTGCTTATCGAAGCTCTGCTGTCCACGACCAATCTCGTACGAGTCCTTAGGCCAGAAACGCGACGAATCAGGAGTGAGGACCTCATCGGCCAGCACAACCTCGTTAGTCTCAGGATCCAAACCGAACTCGAACTTCGTGTCGGCAATGATCACACCGCGAGTAAGGGCGTACTCGTGAGCGACCTTGTAAAGCTGAATCGCAAGAGAGGCGATCTGAGAGGCATATGGTTCACCGACAATAGCAACAGCTACAGAAACAAATGATTAGCCAATAATCCATGACCGCGGTGAAAAAAGAAAAAGGTAAAACAAGTTCAATCAACCAATGCCTCCGAAATCGGAACCTGGGAAGAAGTGGGGATATCGATAGACATACCCTGATCGGGATGGATGTTCTCATCATGCTCGCCCTGCTCCGCCTTGGTGCTGGGGGTGTAGATAGGACCATCGGGGAAAGCCTCGCTCTCCCGCAGACCCTCGGCGACCTTGATCCCGTGCACCGTGCCGGATTTCTTGTACTCGTTCCAGGCGGAGCCGGTGATGTAACCACGGACGATGGCCTCAATGGGGAGGATCTTCAGCTTGCGCACCTGCATACTTCTGTTCTGGAGGACAGGACGCAGCGACTCGGGGATCTGAGGCGGGAGGTCGAGGGTGAGGAAGTGGGTGCGGAGGGAGGGAATGGCATCGGAGAGGATCTTGAACCAGGTTTTCGTGCACAGGGTTAGGAGGATGCCTTTTTCGGGGATTCCCTTTCATTGTTATGTTAGTGGTACTCTTGAAAATTGAGGGAAATAGAGAGAGAGAGAGAGAGAAGTGAACAGGGAGAGGGGAGTGGTACATTCTCCATGATCACATCGTACGCGGAGATGCGGTCCGTTGCGACGAAGAGGAGGGTCTTCTCGTCGACATCGTACAGGTCGCGAACCTTGCCTCGAGCGATAAGAGGGAGGGCACCCTGAAGGTCGGTGTTTGTCAGAGCTTCAGACATGGTGGAATGTTGTGGAATTGAGGGTATGAAGAGGGAACTGTCTAGAGATGATGTCGAGTCATAAAAAGTTGGGGACGATAATCGATAAGCGGGTCACTTTTTTTGCGGCGGGGTTTCCGGCCTGAGGCAGGCCACCCCCGCCATATCAGAGAACTCTACCATCTATTCGTGAAGAAGGGGTATAATCGAGCGATTTTAAGTGGGAAGTGAATATGATCTATTTGTAAATTAAGCTTAAAGTAATACATCGCTCCCGACTCGTGGCTCACTGGTATCTTCTGTCCAGCTCACACAGCCTTCGTCGATGGAGATAGTAGAAGTTGCTAGTCTACAAATAGAGCCTGGCGAGCCTGGACGAACTCTTGTCTCTCCTTAGCCCATTCTGGTCTCACAGAAGATAATGGAGAAGGCTGTTCGGCACCAGGGAGGAGCATATCGGGATCGATTGTGCGAATTTTGGTACCACGAGGTAGTCGATGAGAATCTTCTGCATGCGGCCCTGCTTCGATGTGTTTGATCGTCTCCAATCCTTTAGCGTCAACTTTACTTTTCAGGAGCTCCCAGAATTCACGATCCGATAGACTCCATAGGACCTCTTCCTTCAATAATCCTCGTTGTACCAGATTCCCAATCAACTGACCTATCTTCCTGGACATGACGGCATGAGCCGGGTTGCACCACACATCCCTATCGCATTCGCCATAGGCCCTAGAATAAGCCAAGGCCAGATCAATGTCTTGAAGGACCAGCAAGCGATGTGGTGAAGACGCGTCCGGGAATGCTGTCACCGAGTCATACACGCGGCGCGCATCCTCTATCGCAAGCTTGCCGAAAGCGACTGCGCCTCGTAGAGAGTAATCGAGACGATCAGCGCAGAGGTGAGGAGCGGGACTCTCTACTAAAGGATAAAGCTCTTCATCGAACGGCTTTAGATCAACGAAGCCATGTTTGGTAAGTATCTGTGGCAGCTCAGTGGTCATGATATACCGTGACTTTTGGACCTCATGATAGCTCTCTCCGGGCTTTGACAAGGCTCCATCGACGTCATGGCTGAGTACTGTGTGGCTGATATCATGCAGAAGACCTGCAACTTGCTCTCCAACGCTAGCACCAACTTTGCGTACTAATAGCGACGCGCCTATGGAGTGCTCTAGTCGAGTCACTGTCTGGGTGATACCCAGCAGATCGGTTTGGCCGTGGAGACCGATGCCCGCGAGTCGGAGCAGCGCTGGACACCGCAGCAGCTCGGCTAGAACCGGCTCGGAAATGATGTGCTCCCCGTAGATTTTGTCCTGTATAACAACCGTATTGTCAGGGTGAAAAGTAAGGGTTTGGAAGGAACCCGCACTCAAAGAGGAAGACATCGTGTGGTGGAAGTCGAATATTTGTTTGTTTGGGGATACGTAAATGAAATGTTGGTCGATTTAGTTGGTCTTCTTAAGCTTGTCTGTTAGCGCATTCCTCTGCTTGGCTCTTTTGCCCAATGTTCGTTTCTCTTACTTCTGAACCCCGCATTCAAATCTCTGGGTGCGTCAGATTGATTTCCAACTCTTGAGGACTACTAGTTCCAAGGTTGAGTAACTGACCATTAACCGTGGAATGAGACAAGATTAGGTGTACGCTGGTACCTGAGGAGTGTTTATTGAAATTAACCAATAAAGGTGCAGATTATAGAAGGGACCAAGTTGATTGACAATCAGGTAGGAGAATAATCCCATTTATATAGGTGAGCCTGGTACCCATAACGTGACTCTCTTTAGAAATCACCTGGTACAGAATTCAAGTTAGATCATGACACCATAGCATCAAACAAGATAAGCATCTAGGACTTCCTCCAACTTGACGAGGTCTGTATCAGTAGCAATTCGAGGCAAGGGGTCAAAGAAAGAAAAAAACATTGCTATGACGTTGACGATAGCTAAAAAATAAATATAGCCCGTGGGTAAGGGCGAGAAGCATCACTGCCGAGAATAAAGACGAGATGACAGTCAATGCAGTCGACCTAAAATGGTCAGGATGCTCGGTAACACAACGCACAAGCATAAGACCAGAAGTGGCAATTAACTACGTAACAGCTTTTCGATAAGAGAGCGTCAGGAGTCCCTTACTGGGAGGATACGTAGTGGAGTCTTCCGTACTCTTATTTCATTGTCCACACCTTGAGGGAGAAAGAGCGTACGGCCAAGACGCAGCGATTGTCAACACTAGAGATGGACTGCTTCATCTATCCCACAAGCATGTTACCTGTGGTATTTTTATTGACACAGTAAGCCACGTAGCTTTTTCGTCGTCTTTTTCTCTTTGTTTTTCTCTGAACAAAGGTCAAACATAGCCAAAGAGGAGCCAAGCATCCAGCCCTAACTCTTGCAACATCCTTACAGAGACCCACCGCAACGGCTAGGGCTATCTTGTTAGTTCACAGAAAGGACCAATGACTATTAGCTGTAACTGAAAATAAGCTGAGTATCTAGCGGGTTAAAAGCTTGTCAGTCTTGACTTTCACTTGGCCCTTATCCTACTTGTCTCTATAGACTAGCAGGGAGTTGAATCCGTGTCCCTTTCAATTCAGTATCTCCAATCCGAGACAAACAACTCAAAGAGACTAACGTCAATAAGAGAAGAAGGCAAAACAAAGATTTTCTAATAACCAAGAGTGGGATAATGACGGACTACACTCCATTCATGAGCACTGTCGATGGTGTCGCCATTCCTGCCATGACCTGGTTGAATACGCTAAGTCATTTGAAAGAATGCATACGAATAAGAGCATCATCTGTTGGTCACCTAGAATGTTCAATTTAGTCATGGAAAAGAATCATTGGGCTTTGAATGTTTAAGTCCAGCCCGTGTTATGTTTCCCTGGTAACTCCTCGAGAAGTATTCAAACAAAGTCGTAGCAAACGCTCATAAAAACACATCTCATTAATCATATCATGTAGAAGCCGATAGCAGTATATTAAATAAACATAGACACATGTCTTTTTCATAGCCAGGGCGTTTTCATCACACCCTTCGTCATTTCCTGGACCATCAACCTGCTCAACAGTGGTTGGTAGACTTGCACCACCCCACACATATAGCCACGATGATAGCGATTATAAGAACTTCATCCACGATCAGTAAAGCCAATCTAGCCAAAGTCCAATGGGTAAACCTGTATACTTACTGCAAACAAGCAGAATATACCACTTATATCTCCTCGCATTACGAGCACTTATAATGGCATGGCCGATCTTTTCGTTGCCCTTCTCATAGTTCAATCGCGTTTCCTCCGCGTTTTCTTCGATTTTCTCAACTATTGGCTCGTGCGAGCGAACAAGCTCGGCTACTTCCTGAGAAAGCTCGCTAAGGGCCATCAGATCCTGTTCAATCTTGCGGATGGCAGCTGATCGCTCCAGGACAGCAGCCTGTGCATCTTTCGCCTGTCGAGTTCGAGCCCCTTGCACCTGTGACCAATTAGCTCATTATATTCCCATAAGTCCATAGCCCTTGGGACTTTTAAACTAGAATAGAATTAAAAA